>NW_027394560.1:0-16699 GCF_049309525.1 Garra rufa | reverse complement strand
GTAAGATACATATTTAACTGCTTAGCTACTTTAATATTTACCTGATGGTGGGGAGACAACATGATCCAGAGAAGGTTATGCCCCCAAATAAAATTTCTGAATTTCACCTGCAAAATGTCCGGTAGTGAGAGACTGTGTTTACAGTCTCTTCTTATATACATGGTTGTAGTAGAACTGCTACTACTTCTACTGGAGTGGTTGTAGTGGTTAAAGTTCAGGGTTGGTAAGTGAAAGGATGCGTGTGTGTGTGTGTTTTTTTTTTTTTTTTTTTTTCTTCAAATAAACAAGCAATCACAATGCCCAGGTTGCTTCAGGTGGGTTGTGCCTGCAATAAGTTTATGGCACCTTTCTATGGCTAGATCACATGAAAGTCAGACAAACATATTCTCCCAGCCCTGGTCATGTGACAATAAAAAAAGAATTTAAATGAGTAATGGTTAATTAGCAGTGTATGTTTATATGTGGCAGACATAAAGTTTGGTCATGAAATTGAATGGCTTAAGTGCAACTTCTTAGAAGCTATGTTAATAAATGTTCATAAACTTTTTTTGGAAAGCAGCACTGTAATTCATGCATCAAAGATGATCACAGCTTTATATAGAGAGAACAAACTCTATTGCACTGACCAAGGAGGAACACTAAGTTTCCTTAGTGTTTTTGCAGTCACAAAACAAATACATTTCCAGTTAACTGCAGTTTAGTCAGATTATTAACATTAAAGCACAAATAATTCCAAAACTCTTGTAATCTTCTCACTTCTTCATTGTGGAAAAATTAGTAGAATTACATGATTACTCTCCACAACATTTTTATCACCGAACCAGTGGTCACATACCCATATTCATACCCTTTGCAAACTGTAACTTATACTGTAACAGTGCAACAAACTTTGCATATACTGTAACAGTCTATGGGAAAAACAGAAGCTCTCTGCTGTTGGATTGTGGACAGTCATGGCTAAGACAAAGGAGCTCACTGAGGACCTGTAGCTGCGCATTGTGGCTGCTCACAAGTCAGAAAAGGGCTATAAGACCATATCTAAATGTTTTGAAGTTCCAGTGGCTACAGTGTAAATTATCATTAAAAATACAAGACGTTCCACACTGTGAAAAATCTCAGAAGACGTGGTCGGAAGCCAAAAGTGACACCTGTGCTGGCCATGAGGATAGTGAGAGAGGTAAAAAAGAATCACCACCAAGGCCATCCTGATGAATCTGGGCTCTGCTGGTGTCAACATCTCAAGGCAGACAGTCCAATGGACACTGCACATCGCTGGGTTCCACTGACACAGACCAAGGAGGACACCATTTCTCCAGATAAGGCACTAAAAGCCCGCTTGGCCTTTGCAAATGCTCATCTGGACAAAGAAGAAGACTTCTGGTCTTCTGTTTTATTGGCCACAATGATGTAGCCCTCATTTGGCATAAACAAGGAGAAGACTTCAACCCTAAGAACAGCATCCCCACTGTCAAACATGGTGGTGGAACCTAATGTTTTGGGGGTGTTTTTAAGCCTGTGGACCAGGGAACCTAATCACAGCAAACGGCATCATGAAAGAGGAGCAATACATCAAAATTGTCAACAACAACATCAGACAGCAGTCTCCAGAGAAACTTGGCCTTGGGCACCAGTGGACATTTCAGCACGACAATGACCCAAAACACACAGCGAAAGTGGTGAAGAAATGGTTAGCAGACAAAAACATTAAAGTTTTACAGTGGCCCAGCCAGAGACCTGACTTAAATCCAATTGAGAATCTGTAGAGGGGGCTAAATCTCAGAGTGATGGCAAGGTGACCCTCTAACCTTAAGGAGTTGGAGCTCATCGCTAAAGATGAATGGGCAAAAATACCAGTGGAGACATGCAGACAGCTGGTCAGCAATTATAGAAAGTGTTTGAAAGCTGTGCCTCTTGTCTCTCTTCTTGAGTTTCTCATTCACTTGCTTTTGGGTTTTGGAGAGCAGGGACAGACAGAGGACATAAAACAATGTCCTCTTCTTATTTATCCGGCTCCTCACCCCATAGGAAGGATCTTTCACGGCTCAAGACGCCACACTGTCTCCTCCAATGACACTGTCGCTCTCTCGCTATGCTGTCTGCCAACCCAGAAACTCAAACCTTCAAGATTCAGACAGGCCAGGCCAGACTCATTTCTTCGTAAAACAAGTCTAAAGAAACACTAACGATAGCTTCAAAGACAGTATGTATGAGTGTGCATGACGACTATAACATAACATAATTGTCTTTCTATCACGAACCTTAACGTTATGTAGTAACCTAGTTTCCCTCTAAATTTAGGCTTAGGGAGTCTTAAGGTTTGGCCTTTTTTTTCTCAGCATTATGAAGCAGTGTTGATCCAGGAACACAGACCAAAGACCATTGCAAATACTGTTTGAAGTTACTATGAACAGTGTGGTTTTGCGCGTTTTGGAGAAGGCTGTTGAAGAGAGGTAGTGATCTGTCTTCATTCTGTAGACAGCAGCAGGAACTCGCAGCATGTGATTGGAACTAATGAGTTCTAATGTAATGGTATTCCTTAATCAGAGGGTTATTGGATGGTGTGTTGGCATGCAAGAGAGGTAACCAGTCAAGCGAGAATTTTAACACATGCTCACTCTCATGACTCTTGGAGTGATTTATCTTTCATCCATTTGTTTCGTTATTTTTGACCACTTTCCTTCCTTTATTCCTCATTTCTGCAATTGATTGAGTCAGTTGAAAGAGGGCAGTATATACATTTTATTGAAATAAGATTTGAGCGTAGCGACAGCTACAATTAAATATATTTGACACAAATGTACTTGTTCAAAATTCACTGGAAAATGTATTGAAAATCATTATCTCTTGACTAGATAATGGTAGCTATATGAACTGACACAAGGGGTAGCTAAGATTTCAATCAGATTTTTGCAATGCCACATGTGCATAGTTATCATCCAGTAATAATAGTGTTTTAAAAAGTCGGCTGATATGACGGTCAGTCATTAGTTTCTTTTTCTATCGTTGTCTACAATACATATACCCTCGTTCTCAATCCAACAGTTACTCCCTAGTGACAATAGTGAGTCTACAGGACGTTGTAGGACATTAGAGGAGAATACTAAGTACTGACTGCTAAAGGCTGTGCGCTTATACTGACATTCTCTTTGGGGAATGGCCTCTTAAAGGTGACCACTCTAAAGAGGGAATAGGCCCAAGGACACATATGGCACATTGGACCCCTGTAGCAGGTCCAATATAACTGTTGCCAGGCCTGAAGGGTACTTGGGAAATACACCAGAGAGAGAAAGAGAGGGCCTTCGTCATGGTCCGCTCTTGATCTCATCTTAACAAGAGCTAGTCACAGATATGAACCATTTTCCTCATGCATCTCATTCAGAAAACTTTTTTTGCAGACGTCACTGTCAAAATCTGCACATTTTTAATTATTTTCACACTTGATAATTTCATTTGCAGTCTGTATGTATTCTGAGGATGTATCTCTTACTGTTTTCTCACCGCTCAACTCTTAATTAATTCTTCAGATTCTTCAAAAGAATTTCGTTTTTTTTTTTTTTTATCCCCGTGAGGAAACAAGCTTATAAGTTCTAAAATCTAAAAATGGCTAAAGTTTTGTGTGATGGGTAGTTTAGGGGTAGGGTAAGGGCATACAAAACCACTTTAAAATAACCATCAAATGTCCCCATTAAACATGGAAACTTAATGTGTGTGAGTTATTAATTTTATGGATTTTCTACTCGTGGGTTGGAAGGTGTTGTCAAATGTCTTTCATCAGATAGAATTAACTTCTGCAAATGGAGGTAAATTGCACCCTTGGGAGGTTTGAGACGTTGTTTGAGACAGAAAGAAAGGAGAGAGAGAGAGAGAGAGAGAGAGAGAGAGAGAGAGAGAGAGAGAGAGAGAGAGAGAGAGAGAGAGAGAGAGAGAGAGAGACAGAAGAGAGAGAGAGAGAGAGAGAGAGAGAGAGAGAGAGAGAGAGAGAGAGAGAGAGAGAGATGGTAGTTGTCAAAAGTTTAGAAACATGCTTTTTAAATGTTTTCCATGATGTATCTTATGCTCACCAAGGCAGCATTTATTTAATCAAAAATACAGTATAAAAAATATTATTATATTAAATATATCACTTATTATATTGTAAGTAATTAAGTACTATTGAGCAATATTATTACAATTAAAACGACTATTTTATTTAAATATGTTTTAAAATATAATGTATTCCTGTGATACAAAGCTGAATTTTCAGCATCATTACTCCAGTCTTCAGTGCCACATGATTCTTCAGAAATCATTCTAATATGCTGATTTGCTGCTCAGTTGTTATTGATGCTCTGTTAGTAATAACACTTCTTATAATTTTCAATTTTTAAAACATTTATTATCAAAGTTTTTGCTGCCTAATATTTTATAGAAACAGTTTATTTTAAGATTCTTTGATGAATAGAAGCATTCACAATTTGATGCACCTCAAAAAATGAGAATGGTTGACCATGACCATGGTTTCTGCATAATATTAAGTAGCAAACTGTTTTCAACATCAAGAAGAAATGTTTATTGAGCAGCAGATCACCATATTACCATATCAAGTTCATGTAACACTAAAGACTGGAGTAAAGTAATGCTGAAAAGTTAGCTTTGCATTACAGGAATAAATTACATTTTAAAATATATTGCAATAGAACATTTGCAATGTACCAATAACTCAGAGTTTTACATATGTCAGAGGCCTCTCAGCATGGTTTGGGCAATTTGACAAAACAAAAAAAAAAAAACATACAATTTTATGAAGCGAGCACAACTTAAAAGCATGGACCCAACTGCACCCTAACTCTCCCTCAAGAGTGTACTCTAAGACAGCTTTTTATCAAACTGCCATGCATTCTGTCCTCTAGAACACAGTTTAATGACACATTCCTAAATAAAGCCTAATTTGTATACGCAGTTTGAGCCCATCCTCTTGAGTGCACTGCCACTCAGAGTTCCATTCAGAATCCAGATTAGTGATTAAAGCACTGTAGTCCAGATATACTAGCTCTAATGCTAATCCCCAGCCTCATCCTGTCTATCAAGATAACGGCCATCCCTGTAAACTTAATGATTTATTGATTTTTTTTTTTCTTCAAGAAGCCAAAATGATCCTTTTATACCATGCCATCAATAGAAAAGTGTTTGATGGTGTTCAGAGTGTTTTAGAGCAATCACTTAAAGAAAGAGGAAGAAGAGGTTTTTGTTAGGTTTCAGGCTGTTTTCTTGTTGTGCCTGAGGAGACTAAATGCAATGTCAACTCTAATGTAGCGTAACATATTTTGTAGGTAAGAATGGAGTTTGACAAGCACAAAGTAGGAATGAATTAAAGTAGGAGCTTGGTCTAGTCTATTGTATCACATGGCTCTAGTAATTGTTTTTATTATCAAAGTCTTGTCAGTCTGCCACCTGTCATACTAAAAGTCAAAGTAGAGAATTAATTTGCACCTTCAGAACCCATCCCTTACTAGCAGTGGCAGCATCTTATGACAAAATGAGCAAACTGTTCTTTGATTTCTTAAAAGCTATTTTTTAGCTTTAATATGAGCAAAAGCTGTTAGTTTTTGTAGCCCTTCTTTGGCAGACATAGGTCTGAAAAGAGGTTAATTGCTTTGTATTACCAAAGTGATATTTTATAGCTGCGACTATTTAATTAAAAGCAGATGCCACTTGTGAAGGTCTGTCAATGCATATTAAAGGTAAGATAAAGCTGTTTGGTTCTAGGAAAGTATGGTGTCTGTACTGTCCTTATTTTTATATAATATGATTGAAACACATTTGTTTAAAAACAGCTGAACTACTAAAAAAATATTTTTAGTTAGTTTAACCCCCACACTGCTGTGCACATCTGCAGTAGTTCTCTGCTGCAAATGTAATCTTAACCTAGCACTTTTTCCTTTGTTCTTTTCTGAAAGCTGCTTAAATAATCATTGAGAAGTGTTTGAGATTACTGACATTGAAAAACAACTGGTTTGATCAAGGTAATGCAGGGTATAGCGGAAAACAATACGACCTTTGATTTGTTGTCATGTTTTGTTACTCATCTTTCAAAAAAAAAAAAAGAACTGTCTTTATTGCCTTGCTTTTGCGAGCAATGCTTTTGACACACCTCTCAAACTATTTGAATTTCAGTGCATTTGGCTTCCATAATTTAATGCATTATTATGTACAGCACACTGGTCAACAGCTGTTGTTGTTTAACTGTGCTTAATAAATAAAGTGACACTGACATGTATTACTAAGTAAAAAAAAGAGCTTTATTGCCAGGTATGTTTACACATATGAGAAATCTGTTTTGGTGACAGAAGCCAGTGTGACAGTGACAAGACAAGACACAGATGTATATGTGTGTTAAATAAATGTATAAATACTGTTGTATGTTACACTTTTATTGTCAAGTTAACTGTTCATAAGATGGATTGGCTGAGTAAATTTGGGTATTCAAAAAAATTACATTTATAATAAATCAATGCTAAAACACATATTTTATTGAATTTTATTGAATTTCTTTTTTATAACCAAATTACAAATGTATTCTTTAAGATAATATTTACAAGCTACCATGCTCTTAAAAAAACTAAGTAATACCATAGTACATATTCTTGTAATGTTTATATTTAGAGGCAAACACTCTTAACTTAAAATCCTTGACTCAAAATCACACAAGAGACACAATTCAGTACTAACACATATTATCATCCTCTTCTATAGATTTGTTCAGGCATTAGTAAAGTGATCCATCTTCCTGTCAGATGCTGTTAGTCTCTTCAGCTGAGGACTGTCATGAAATCAGCCCTTCTGCTTCACTCCTCCACAAATTTGACTTTTGAGAACACACCGTGATGTTGACACGCTTTGGCATGACCATTTTAAAATGCAAATGTGAACTAACCTCAAAGGTATACTTTTTTGCCCTGTCACTCTAAGTTGTTTGTCTAAAGTATAAACATGAATTTGCTTGTTTAGGTAAAGTTTTTTAATGAACAGCTCTAACATTTCCAGCGGTGTTGTTTTGAAATGATGCTGATGTGAAATTGTGTACTGGGTTTTTTTTGTTTTGTTTTTTTTTATTGCTTATTGGTGTTTAGAGAAATTATGCTGTTAAAAGTTGTTAAATTGCACCTAGTTGATAAAAAAATGTAGTATTTCCCAATAGACTCTTCTAGAATAATAAATAATTTATTCATACTAATGTGGCCATTTCAGCCTGTCTCTTTGTTGTAGTCCATGACCGACTGATGTATGAAGATTAGCTGTTGCGACTTCAAACTCAATAATAGCAAATCCCATTTGGCCTGTCATATTTTTCAAACTTGGTCTGAAGTAAAGGAGGTATTCCCGAATGGCTTGGAAAACATTTGACTGCAAAATGAGTTTGTGCTTCTGAATAAATGTGTTATATTTCTCACCTTCGCTTTTTATTCTTTGAAAAGCTCATTGGCATGTGTGTGCTGTAGGCAATAAGGTGTGCTGGCTGATTCAGAGGGATTGTGGTACTTTGCATGGCAGGCGTTTGCTTGTGGCATCTCTCTTCTTGTGTTTCGCTAACTCATAATGCCAGTTCTTCCACTGCCTTTCATGCAGCTCCTGAAAGCCTCTGTTTTCTCCCTGAAATTTCTCATCAGTTCAGGCTAAGCACATCTTCAAAGAAAATGTCGAGAGAGAAAAAGAGAGCGGGAAAACGAATCTGGATGTGAATGAGCAAACAAACAGCTTCTATACAAAATGTAGAGAAGAGTTGAAGAAAACTTTTGGCTTCAGAATAAACATGCAACATCCAAACTTGCACACCCACACATTTTAAAGGCATCACTGTTTTGCTGTTTTGTTTGGAGCATATAGAGCACACTTTCCAAGACAAGTTGCCAATGCTATTAGGAGTCAGCAGACTGGCATGGGATTTCCTGTAGATGTCAAAATACAAATAGTCCCAAAGTTTATTAATATAAATGTATCAAACATGAGCAACATGGCTGGTCAAACATTTAAATACATTTATTTACTCTTTCACCTGTCGTGTCAAACCTATATTACTTTATTTCTTCTGTGAACCAAAAAAAAGAAGAATCTCTGAGCAGTTATTTTCCATTTAATGACAGCATAGCTACAAAGCTTAAAGTTGTCCATATGACTTGTCCACTATGTTCCAAGTCACCTGAAGCTGCAGTTATTGTCCATTAAAAATCTCCCCCTGCACCATAGCTCTCATTTGCACTTATTGACACTTATCACAACATACACAATGCCAATAGTGACAAACTTTTGATTTAAACATTTCAATTTACACATAAACAAATGAGATTTGAATTTGAGGCTAAGATGTAATTAAATGATGTGAATAAAGTAAATGAGTGAGGAAGTGTTGACAGAATATGTAGGTGAACTAAGCATTTAACAGGAATAAGAATACCTGGGTCAGCCAGCTTCGTTAGAAAGACTGTGATGGTTTTGTTGGTGAACATCAGCACCAAACAGCTTGGACCAGCATGGAAAGGGTCTAGCCAGGGCTGCTTCTCTTTCCAGACTCTTCTGCAAATTGCCACTTGATTCTGAACATCTTTCCCTTCCTCACTTATATCATCACTGTCACACTCTTTATCATTCTATCAGCTGCTTTAGGAATTCTGTTAATTATATCTGTCCAGCAGAGACCTCCCATCGATTCTTTTCCACCTCTCATCTGTTTTGCAGATGGGGAGTAGGTCAGCCTCTCAGAAGGGCATTTGTGAGACTCGTTAAGCATTTCTCTCTTGTTGATAAGGATTGAAAACAGATAGCAGGCAGACCTTTGCAGGCCAGCTCATTGGCTTACAAAGGAGATGAATCACCTGTCTTCCCAGTGGCGTCTCACTTTTCTCTTTTTGTTTACACCTCAGAGTGTCCCAGGAGAGAGTCGAGACGGGAAATGACATCTCAAGGAGGAGATGCTGGGATGATTGCATAGCTGTAGCCTGGGGTGAAAATACTGTATGCAGTTAAGGTCATTCACAATTAGTGTATAAGCCTGACAGCAGTATTGCATACTTTCTAACTACTGACACTACTAATTAAAAAAAAAAAAAAAAGAACTTTGTGCTAGCAATCTTTAAAGTGTTAACTATTTTATGTCACACTGTTTTAGGGCAGTGGTTTTCAGTCCTGGTCCTGGGGACCCACTGCTCTGCACATTTTGTATCACACCCATGGACTGTTTTGTTTTCATCCCTCATGTTTTTATTGACCCAGTTTATGTCTCTCTTTGATTAGTTTGTTCACCTGTGTCTTGTTAATCATCCTCACCTGTCTGTCAGTCGTTAGCAACTCTACTTAAGTTCAAGTCGGTTCAGTTTGCCTTTTTTCAGTCTACTATGTTCCTATGTGTGTAACCTGCCTGTCTGTTGTGGATTTACCCTCTTTTGGATTTAATTAAAGACTATTTGATTTGGTCTTCCTCTTCTTCGTGTGATTATTATTCACCGTGGTATGATAGAATACCAGATCATTAAAAAATAAAAAATAATTTTTTTAGTTTTTTGAAAGTTTTTTTCTTTTGCCCCCATTATGGACTGTCTCGAATTCCTCCTCCTCCTTCTGCTGGAGCAGAGGGAAGCGATCTCTCGAGGACAACACAAGACTCTTCCTAGAAGTAGCAAATCACTGTGGACTGCGAGAGCACAGAGGGAAGCTCCACCCACCACCTATCTGAACTGGCAGCCCCTCTGCTCACCCTCAGCCCACCATCTGTGCAGTGGGATCGCCGTGGGTCTGCCAGTCTCAATTGGCGTTGTGGCTGGAGGATCCCTTATCTCAGACTCCGCCCCAGCCCGTTGACCTAGCAGCTCTACCATGGCTCCTAGTTCGCTTATCTTTACCATGGCCCATCAGTCCACCTGGTCCGCCGGGCTCCCTCGTCCCTCCGGCTCCATCTGGGTCAGTTATTGACCATCCGCTGCCTCAGGACTCCACTCCTCCGGCTGCGTCTCATCCCTCCAGCTCTGTCAGGCTCCTCCGTCCCTCCAGCTTTACCTTGGTCCTCTGTCACTCCAGCTCCACCGCAGCCTTCTGGATCCCCGCCTCACTGTGGCTCGACCGCTCTCCATCTCCACCTTGGGCTCTACCACCCCTTTCTCCACTGCCATCGGTCGGCCCTCTGGAGTCGTCAGCCCTTCCTCCACCATGGCTTCTCCCTCAATCTGCTCCACTGTGGTTCACCTTCTGGGCTGCAGCCTGGGTTCCCCTGGCTCCTCCTGCTCCAAGTCTCTCCTGTCGCCTCCCTGGCTTCTCACTCTGTCTGATCCTCCTTTACTCCTCCTGTCTCTATCCTGACTCTTACCTCCATCTGATCCATTCCTGCCAGTCCTGTGCTGTCACATCCACTCCTTTGTTTTCCTTCTAAGTCCCCTTCCGTCCCCTCTTCCGTTCTGTTGTGTTTTCATCCCTCATGTGTTTATTGACCCAGTTTCTATCTCTCTTTGATTAGTTAGTTCACCTGTATCTTGCCTCACCTGTTTGTCCCTTGTTAGCAACTCTACTTAAGGTCGAGTCTGTTCAGTTTTTCTTTGTCCAGCCTACTACGTCCCTACGTGTGTATTCTGCCTGTCTGTTGTTGATTTACCCTCTTGTGGATTTATTCATCATACAGTGTAGATAGCTTCACTAGCCTTATGCTGGCGCTGGTTTCAGGCATGTAAATAATTAAATAGATTAGTACAATAATGGTAATATCATGTATTGGCGATCTTGCAGGCTGATGATAGGACCAGCAATACTGTAGTGTTTTATTTACTCACCCTTCATGCATCCTAGGTGTATATGACTTCCTTCTTTCAGACAAATGCAATCGGAGTTATATTAAAAATAATCCTGGCACTCCCAAGCTTTAGAACGCCATAGACTGGTGTTTTTCTCCATCAGTCCAAAATAAATCGATCCATAATAAAAAGTGCCTCACATGGCTCCGGGAGGGTCAGTAAAAGCCTCCTTTTGCGATCTGATGTGTTTTTGTAAGAAAAATATCCATATTTAAAATGTTAGAATCACTTTAATCTATCTTACTGCTTTGGGTAGGGGCGTGACAGTACTGAACACTGCCTGAGCTGTTCGCCAATTGCAACGCAGTGGGACTGCTAACCAATAATAAAACATTTGGTTTGGAACTAATCGAGCCATTTGTGCCAGCCTGGAAATAAAGCCATTGTAATAATGTAAATTATGTGAAGAATTATGTGTTTTTCAAACCACCAAGCATGAGAACATGTTCTAGTGCACCCCCAAAACAAAATAAAGACTTTGGAAAAGAGCATAATAGGATCCCTTTAAATAAATCCACTGCTCTCTTGTCTCCTCTGAGGCTGGGACTCAAAATAGTGTTCTGTGCTTGTCTGTGCAGCCAGTGACAGAACAGTTAGAATGCTTTGCTCAAATTTTTGCCATGACGTTAGAACTGGTACACCGGTGTCGCTTGCAAAAACAAAATGACGGTGCTGTAGGTGGAAACATGCAGATTAAGGGGTGGTAATATTAAAATAAGATCCTATTTTTTTCATGTTTTTTGGGCTGGTAGATGCACTGAGGACCCGGTTATAGCACTAAAACATGGAAAAAGTCAGATTTTCATGATATGTCACCTTTAAACAATAACTTTTTTCTGCTTAGCGTGGTTGTGCAACATCAAAACAGCAGTTTCACATTTGAAGTGGACAGACAAACAGCTTGTCTTTGAAAACTTGGTTAGGACATGGATTAAGGTCAGTTTGTGTTTCATCTATGTATGTTCATTTATGTATGTATACATGCTCATGCATATTGGTGTGTGGGGTCCACTGTGTCCCTTACATGTTAGGTGATGATTGTGTTTATTCAGGACACACACTAGCCATAAATCATTCACAGAGGGTTGAATAGAGGTAGAGGCTCTGTCCCTTGGTGTCTGTCCATGTCCTCCCGCCGCTGATCAGAGTCTGTGGAAATTCACTTACTCTCACCCTGCAACAAATTCATCATCTCCCTGAGTGCCCATGGATAAATAGAGGACACTCAAGTGCCCCTAGGTGTGTTAAATTGCACATGTTCAGGAATAAGGCATCAACGTGTAGCGAATTTAGCTCAAAAGGGAAATGTATATAAATAATTACAATTAATTTTGATTAATTACAATTATTTATATCAGCCGCCAGTAGTAACTGTAGCGGAATTAAATCGCCATCAATTAATCTGTTCATCTAGCGAACATTCAGGGTAATTTCATATCAACTCCAAGAAATGATATTTTCTTGGCCACAGAAAAATAACATTCTTACAGTATTAATGCATTAGAGCCTGTAGCTTGATCGGAAATCGTAAAGGGACATTAATTTGCAAGGCAAAATCAGAGACTCATGTCATTTGTGCACAAAAGTTTATTAACTAACGACTAACATATAACTAATCTAAACAAACAAACATACAATTACTCATTCAGGGTAGGTTAGGAGGATGGCTAGAACAGTACAGGAAAAGGGGGTGAGGCTGTGCAGCTGTGCTGACCATCTGAAAGAACCATCAGTTTCTAACGCAAAGCGCGGCATGTGATAGCTTACACATAACCTCTGTTTAGTGGAAGAAACGATACTTGCATTCGACCTGGATGGTTCCATTTGATGGCCGGAGTTGCAATTTCTTGAAGCTCCGAGGTTGTTTTTGACTCTGTTGTGGTTGAGAGAGTCTTCTCTCCTGAGTGAGCAGTTCTGAGGAACCGCAGGCCGCACTTCAGAGATGGGGATCCAGAGACGGCCAGGAGTGAAGAGAGAGAGATGTCCGATCGTGGACATTTTGATAAGTTCCATGGTTGAGTGAAATGAACTCCAGTGGTGTTAGTCTGACTCTTTTCAGGCTGAGGAGAGTCCACACAGCTCTGTGTGTTGAGGCCCCCCTCTGGGCCTGGGCCTGTGGAGGCCCTCCACAGGCAGCAATCAAGTTTTTTTGAAGAACCCAGAAGAACCGGACGGAACGGTGTGTGAGCCCTTTTAACATCTGGGAAGATCACACCTCTAAAGGTGGACTTGACCAATGAGAGGGGCTGAATTCCAAGCGGGAGATTTGGAGATAATGTGAACTTTTATGACTCTTTGTCTGAAAGCAAGGCAATTTGCATGTCTGCCAGGATTGGGTATTCATGCAACACTACTACAGATTCATGAAACTCTAATATGTTATATGTGTATCAACATATAATATGCATCATCTTTTAGATCATCAAAATACGAATTCAGAGATACCAAACATGACCGTGTGGTTATCTACATAATATATCTATCTATCTATAGTAACACAGTTGCCCTGGCAACTGAGCCCTTAAAGGTTGTATCAGCGATTTCTAGCCTAAAACATAAAGTGTCAATTTCAGCTGACCTTTCTTCACGATCCGCTCGCTGCCTGCCCCATAAATTGTCTGTGAAAAAACCACGTCTCTCTGGTCAGCCTAGGGTCCGAGATATGCCAAAAAAACAATCGGCCCTATCAACTATTCCACAGATAAACAAACAGTGTTCCAACCAATCAGCGTCAGGGGTTTGGTGTTGTGGACTTTCCTACTGGTGCAGGGATGTGAGGGAGGCGGAGCGAAAGTCCACAACACCAAACCCCTGACGCTGATTGGTTGGAACACTGTTTGTTTATCTGTGGAAAGGTTGGTAGTGCCGATTGTTTTTTTGGCATATCTCGGACCCTAGGCTGACCAGAGAGACGCGTTTTTTTCACAGACAATTTATGGGGCAGGCAGCGAGCGAATCGTGATGAAAGGTCAGCTGAATTTGACACTTTATGTTTCAGGCTAGAAATCGCTGATACAACCTTTAAGGCCCAGTTGCCTTAATGTTGGTTGGATTGGGGATTGTTTCTAGAACGCCAACCTAAAGTTGGCTTGTTGGTTTTAAGGATATTTTGTTAAATGTAACACATAACTATGTCTGATTGGTCCAGACGCTACAATTCCCCCTCTTTCGAATGTTGTTGTCCATCCAACAGACAACAGCGAGCGATGTCAAAGGTGCAGAACAATCAGGCCTGCACCTACCACTCATGGCTGGAAGAGAGAGGTGGCTCTCTGGTGGTTGGTGCTTCAAGGAGTGGCTGTGGTGCTGTGGTCGACATTATCAGGTGTGATAATGTAGACGGTGGCAAGGTATGGGTCCTCGAGCTTGTGCAGCAGGTGTCGAGGCAGCGTCACTTGTCATCCTGACCCGAGTTGGTCTGTCTCAGGTGGTTGTTATCTAGTATCTGTGGTCCCTGCAGTCTGGAATCGCTGGTTGGACTCTCACTTGTGAGAGGGTAGGTAGTTCCAGGGTTCGCAGGGAATTGTCATAAAGATTTTGTAGTGTAAAGAAAGTTTCAGACGGACCCGGTTAGGGTGGCAGGAGGGCAGCAGGTGTCTGTTAGCCCACTGTTTTGCTCAAACGTCATGTGGACAGAACACGACTTGTGGAGATCATACAGAAATAGCTCAAGCCATAGCTTCACAGCCTCGTAGAGAACATTAATACAGCCTGCTCTTAACCAGAGTAATATTTCTTGTTCTTGATTAATCTGCCATTCGGGTTTGTTTGGTACCTTTTAGGTTTTTTCGCCAGACATTATGTTTACAATGTTTTATTAGCTTAAACTTCTTGACAGCATCAATATGATTAAACCAACAGTGTCACTAACATAACAGAGCCAAGTACCTATGTAAGAGCAAAACGATTATCTCTTTTATGAAGTAAACACAAAAAGCTTTCAGTGAACTAAGCTCTACATTCTACTTATTGTAGAGATGCAGGTCCAAGATAGAGGCCAATAAGTGTCGTGTCAAGATCCTATTGCTACATGTTTTTTTACACAGACAGATAAAAATATAAAGCAAAACAGTAAAGGGAACATTGTCTACACTTTCTTTTTTAAGGGGGAAGGGGTGAATTCAGGCAAGAACTGAACAAACATTAGATAACCTCTTCCCACCCATAAACCCCTCAGGATGATTAACAAGAAATGGCTAAATCTATAATAATGAAAATATATGAAATGTATAATCATCTAAAAATATAATAATGAAAATAAGCAATAAAAAAGAGCTCAGTATGAGGCTAGTTTAGGGCAACTGAAAAGACACGTTCAGCTGGAGAAAAGGAGCAGCTAATACAGGATTCATCTGTTTCTGGGAACAATTTGTGGAGTCTAGGTTTGTTAAGTTTGGTAGTTCAGTGCAACACTTTTAACTTAAACTTAACAGGCCAGAATTAACTTTAAAGGTAGAATTTACTCTAACAAAAGTTGAGCTCTTACTCTTTCTCCCATGTTGACTTCTACAGGGACTGACAATAAATTCTCAAGCAGGGATTGTCATGCCAAGATCCTTATCCCATTGAAAGTGTATTTATTTATGGCAGATTGCCAAGCCAACAACATCAGTTTGTCTGTTGGCTACATTCTGATCCCACACTCATTACAAGCAGAGCTCTAAGTGATAGCCCCATAAGGCCTAAGATACCTCCACTGGGATTAATGACAAACTTCATTAATTTTAAGTTGTCAGCAAGAAGTTGCTGTATACTGAATTCTGTTTTTAAATGCATTGTACATTGAAAGTTATTTCAAACAGTGATATGCTGCATTGTTTATAATGTTGTTGCATGTTTAATGCATGTCTATCATATTAAAATAATTATAATGATAATGGTATCTCAGGTTGAGCCCATTGGATTGTGGAATAGTGTGAGCTTTAGGTGTGTACTGTGCAGTCTGACAAATACAGTAGGTCATAGTATTCCTTATATAGACCTTTTTCCTGAGTAAACGATGAACGCCGCCATTACGAATTCTAACGTCAGATTGAATGCTTTTCTGTTCCGGTTTCCATAGGAACCCATTCAAATAGCATCCATCTGTTTTTAATGAAGCTAACGTCCGCTGCTTCGTGTCATCTACACTCATTAAAGTGAGGCACTGACAAATGATGGTCATTGCAACATTGCAAGTGATGGCGCTATGGAGCCATGTGCTTTTTAAAAACATTTTAATAGGTTTAACATTAGTTTATTAGCTCGGAATATACCCTAATTTGACTAGAAACAATGCAGACCGGAAATGCAAAGCATTCTTTTAGTTAAGAGTCGGACTTACTTCCGTGTTCAGGAAAAACGTCTATACATACATACAGCTCACATAATGCACATAGTATACACGCTGCATCCTGCTTTTCATTAATAGTAGATAATATGCCATGGTGAACATTAAGTTTCAGCAGACAAGTTTCAAATGTACAGTATGTAATGTGCAACTCTTGTTCCACTTTTAATAGATTGTTTTTAACATATCTCTTTAGTTTATTATTATAATATACAGTGCTGCACTGTATCTCTTCTAGGTTACATATTCAAATGGCATATGCGTAATGAAGATATTTCTTTATACCAGCCTGTTATACCTGGTTTTCTCAAACACACAGTCTGTTCAGTGCTGGAAGGCATCGGAATGCCAAGCAGGCAGTAGTGTCTCCCCCGAGATGGCTGAATTATGAATGAGACTTCACTTGCAGCCATCTTTGGATGGGTTATTCTTTCTAATGGTGCGTCCTCTGCCTCCAGGGGTCACCACATATTCTGATGCACCAACACACCTCTACTGCAATGTTTTAAGGTCTGTGGTACCTTATTAATGTGTTTTAGGTGATGCGATAATGGAGCTG
>NW_027394559.1:0-16915 GCF_049309525.1 Garra rufa | reverse complement strand
CCCCGTCCTAGACTCCGGGGCCGGGCCTATGATGAAGTTACTAACGCAGTCTGACGGCCCGGTATACGAAATGACATATTGGGTGTTATATGTGTATGTATGTGTTTGTCTACCAGCTCCATTTGGGTGAGACTTAGTTTGGACTCCGTAATCTGAGCCCTACTGCCCCTGAGTGTTAAGTGTAGCCAGGTCTCCCCTCGTTCATGAGATAGTGTCTAGACCTCCACTTGCTGTTAACTCCTGTGGGGTTAAAAGCGTTGTTAGGCTTCCTCTCACGTATGAGAGTTCTTTCCTGAAGCCTCCGCTGTCTGAGCTCGACTTGGCAACCTGCATATGCATGTTCACCCACCCGCTGGGTGTGGCAGACTAACCCCGTCCCGTGGTAAGAGTTTCTTCAGAGACTCCGCTCCTCTGAGTGTGAAGACCGGGAGGTTTGGGTGGGTCCCCCACCCTCTTTTTCTTTAATAGAAGCAACCTAGGGTTGAGCGCTGGGCTGCCTCTCTCTGTGAGTCAGTGCATTGAAGGCCCCGCTCCCCAGGGCCCTGTTAAAATATAAGGTTTCCTTAGGGAGAAAGGGAAGTTTAGTAAACCCCCCATGAGGATTTTCAGGCCTCCTCTCTCTGAGAGTTGCTGTGACGAGGTCCCCTCTCTGGAGGTTCTTGTCTAGGCTGATTTCTCACAGTTCTATCAGATTTGGCAGTTCTAGTAGCTGGTAGGCTCCCTGAGCCTCGCTTTTCACTGGAGCGTATTTTGGTAGGTCTTCCCTTGGCGAAAGCCCTGGTTCGGACCTCCAGAGTTCACTTCTGAACCCTGTATAGGCGCTTAGAGCTCTGTCCAGATAGTAATTTAGTGTGTAGGCTTTCTGAGCCTCATTACCATATTGGGGTTGAGTGTAGTAGCTCCCCTCATCGGTAGTGAGTTGTGTTGTTTAAGACCTCCACTCCTAGATTTTCCTGCCACGGTGAGCGTTGTCAGGGTGTTGTAGGCTTCCTCTCGATATGAGAGTCTTTCTGTAGAGGCCTCCGCTCTTGGCTGCTGCTAATTAGACCTCCTTTCGCCTAGCGGCGTTATGATGTTGGTCGGGTTTTGGTCTTCCCCATGGTTTAGACTTACAGCTGCTAGATGTGTTCTCTCTTTGTGAGAACCGTCCAGCGACAGCCTTCGCTCCCCTTAGTGCTCTGCTTATAGTACATCCTCACGGTACATAGCTGGTAGGCCTGTTTAGGCCTCGCTAACTACTTTGTTCCATGCTTTGAGCCCCGCGGCCAAAGCTGAGTGTCGTAAGGCTCTCTCCTGCAGAGACTTGAAGCCTCCACTCTACAGAATCCTGTGTGTGGGTTCTAGGGTGAGTTTATGTACTCGTAGCATTGAGTGTAGCCAGGTCTCCCCTCATTAGGATCTCTATCTGAGACCTCCACTCTCGAGCACCTCTCGCTAAGGACTATTAGACTATTAGACTACCGCTCACCAAGAATGAGTGTTGCCAGGCTTTTTCTCTCTTTAGAGATTCGTTTCAAAGCCTCCACTCTACAGAGCCCTGCTTTCAGCATTTGGGCCCTGCTGTGAGTTCTGGTATTCTCTAAAGCATTGAGTGTAGCCAGGTCTCCCCTCACTGAGAGCATGTTGGGTGAGACCTCCACTCTTATGAGCTTCGGTTAGGTTCGAGCGCTGTTAGGCTTCCTCTCTGTATAAGAGTCTTGGTAAGCCTCCGTTCCCCAGAAGCTCCGCTTCCAGTGCTTTGGAGTGTGAGTGTAGTTAGGTCTCCCCTCATCGATATGTACGGGTGTGAAGACCTCCATTCCTAGAGCTAGGGTAGTGAACTTTATCAATCTGTTCCCCGGAAGCTCCGCTTCCAGCATTTTTCCAAGCGTGAGTGTAGCTAGGTCTCCCCTCACTGAAATATTTTGGGTGAGATCTCCACTCCTTAGAGCTAGGAGATTGAGCGTTGCTAGGCTTCCTCTCATTTTTGAGGGTTTCTGTGAAGCCTCCGTTCCCCTGAAGCTCCGCTTCTAGTACTTCCAGACGTGAGTGTAGCTAGATCTCCCCTCACTGAATATTTTGGTGTGAGATCTCCACTCTTTAGAGCTGGGAGAGTGAGCGTTGTCAGCCTTTTCTCTCTTCTGGAGAGTCTCTGTGGAGGCCTCCGTTCCCCGGAAGCTCCGTTTTAGTACTTCCAGTGTGAGTGTAGTTAGGTCTCCCCTCACTAAGGTAATTTGGGTGAGATCTCCACTCCTTAGAGCTAGGAGATTGAGCGTCGTTAGGCTTCCTCTCATTTGAGGGTCTCTGTGAAGCCTCCGTTCCCCTTAAGCTCCGCTTCTAGTACTTCCAGACGTGAGTGTAGCTAGATCTCCCCTCACTGAAATATATTGGTGTGAGATCTCCACTCATTAGAGCTGGGAGGTTGAGCGTTGTCAGGCTTTCCTCTCATTCCTGAGAGTCTCTGTGAAGGCCTCCGTTCTCCGGAAGCTCCGTCTTTAGTACCTCCAAGCGTGAGTGTAGCCAGGTCTCTCCTCACTTTAGAGCTTTTTGAGACCTCCACTCGTAAAGAGCTGGCGGGTTGAGCATTGTTGGGCCTCCTCTTTGCTGAGGCCTCCGTTCCCCGAAGCTCCGCTTCCAGTACTCCCAGGCGTGAGTGTAGCCAGGTCTCCCCTCACCGAAAGCTTTTGTGTGAGACCTCCACTCCTAAGAGCTAGTGGATCGAACGTTGTAAGGTTTCCTCTCATTTCAGAGGGTCTTCTGTGAAGCCTCCGTTCTCCAGAAGCTCCGCTTCCAGTACTTCCAGGCGTGAGTGTAGCCAGGTCTCCCCTCACCGAAAGGTTTTGTGTGAGACCTCCACTCCTAAGAGCTAGTGGATTGAACGCTGTAAGGTTTCCTCTCATCTTAGAGGGTCTTCTGCGAAGCCTCCGTTCTCCAGAAGCTCCGCTTCCAGCACTTTCCAAGCGTGAGTGTAGCCAGGACTCCCCTCACCGAAAGGTTTTCTGTGAGACCTCCACTCCTAAAGAGCTAGTGGATTGGACGTTGTCAGGTTTCCTCTCATTTTAGAGAGTCTTCTGTGAAGCCTCCGTTCTCCAGAAGCTCCGCTTCTGCATTTGCACCGTGAGTGTAGTTAGGTCTCCCCTCACAAATAGAGGTTATGTCTGAGACCTCCACTCTTAAGAGCTGATGGACTAGGAAAAGCGTTGTCAGGTTTCCTCTCATTCGAGAGTCTTCTTGAAACCTCCGTTCTCCGAAAGAGCTCCATTTCCAGGCTTCGCTGCCGCCTGTTATGATCTACGGTGTTTCCCTCGCTATGCTCTGGGCACCTTCTCAAGTCCACAATAGTGGCGAGTGCTCACAGGAAGCTCTGAGCACTCCCTAAAGTCCACGTAGGGTGGTAAGTGCACACACGAGTCTTCGGGCACTTCAGGAATCCACCTGGAATGGTAAAGATCCCCCTCTAAGAGTAGGGCTCTTTGCTAAAAACCTGTAAGGTATGGGTTACGCAGTATTTGTCCGTTCCCATTCTAGAGTTGGTTCTAAAAACCCCGGGGTTTTTCCAACTCCACTCCAGACAGCACTATTATAGGATCGAGTGTCGCTAGGCTTCCTCTCATCTGAGAGTCTTCTTGTAGAAGCCTCCACTCTCCTGAGAAACTCCACTTAGGTGGTTCTATTGCTTAGGTTCTTGGAGCCTCATGAATCACCTCCAGTGTTGAGTGTAGTTAGGTCTCTGACCTCCACTCCCAGAGTTCCCCGCAAGCACAGAGTGTTGCTAGGCTTCCTCTCACCTAGAGGGTCTTTCTGAGCCTCTGCTCTTCAGAACCCCCGCTCAGTATGAAGGCTTTATGGCAAGCTTCACTACTTTCTGTAGCGGTGAGTGTAGTTAGGCCTACTCTCGCTTAGAAGTATCAGGCCTCCACTCCTAGGAGTTCCGTGCTTGGGTAGCCGAGCTAGCTGTGACGTCGGCCCAAGCGATTCTCGCTGGTAGTGGAGAGTGATGTTCCTGCTTGACTCCTCAATCAGTCAGTTGTCCACTACTCCTCAGCATGGCAGCGTTGGTATATCGTTCCCATAGTGTCCTGAACCAGGACGCAGCGTAGAGTTCCCTCCGGAAGGGAACGTCTAGGTTACGTATGTAACCCCTGTTCCCTGATGACAGGGAACGAGACGCTGCGTCTCGTAGCCATGCTTCGGGCCCCACTTACGTCTCCGTCAGACAAAAAGATGGTTGACGTATTCACAAGCGCCCCTTTTATACTGGTAGGCGCCTTGTTAATGACGTCATGGGCTGGCGCCGGCCAATGTCAAGTTCATTGTCGTTGTTTTACTAGAGCTTCAGAACTGGTCACGCTGAAGGCAGTTCCCATAGTGTCCTGAACCAGGACGCAGCGTCTCGTTCCCTGTCCTCAGGGAACAGGGGTTACATACGTAACCTAGACGATTCACTACACTGACCAAAAGAAAGTTGCTTGGTTTGAACGTGACTTCTGTGTGAACTGTGCTTCATACATCAGTAGACCTCAATAGACCTCCCTAATATGACCACACACTTAAAGAATAAGACATTTTAATTCTGTTTTTTTTTTCTGCATTCTTCTTGTAAAGGGTGGAAATGGTGACCCTGGCCCTATTGGACCTATGGGACCGAGGGGTATACCTGGGCCACCTGGCCTTCCTGGCCCTCCTGGTCCACCAGGACCTTTAAGCAACAACTTCATGATGGACACTTTGAAGGTCTGAAAAACTGAGTCATTAATTTAACAAAGGATATTACCAGAGTACTTTTCTGTTTTTAGAGACTAATTGGTGTTTAACCACCTATTTGGGATTTCACATTAAAGGTGACCTATTATGCTCCTTTTTACAAGATGTAAAATAAGCTTTTGATGTCCCCAAAGTGCGTTTGTGAAATTTTAGCTCAAAATACCCGACAGAGAATTTTTTAATAGCTTGTTAAAGTTGCCACTTTTAGGGCATGAGCTAAAATGCTCAGTTTTTGTGTTTGTCCCTTTAAATGCAAATGAGATAGTGCTCCTTGCCCCCTTTTTAGAAGAGGGTGGAGCTTCAAGAGCTGGCAAAACAAAACAAAACATCTAATGCACTGAAAATGTCAGAAACTCTCAGTAGAAAAAATTCTGCTGCATTGAGGGTTCACAGAAGCATGTAGTCTATGTTACCCCTAATGGAAGAAGTTTGAAACAACCAAGACTCTTCCTAGAGCCTAGCTTTCTAGCCAAACTGAGCAATTGATTGAGAAGCGCTTTTGTTAGACTGGTGACTAAGAAGGTAATAGTCATTCTAGTTGAGCTCCATGAAAAGTAAAGACACATTAAAACATACTTGGAGTTTGCAAAAAAGCACCTGAAGGATCCTCAGACTGTGAGAAACAATTCTCTGGTCTGATGAACCTCATTTCCAAGCATCATGTTTGAAGAAAACCGGGCACTGCTCATCACTTGCAGGGTACCATCCCAAAAGTAAAGTGTGCTGGTAGCAACCTCATGGTGTTGGATGGAAGGACTCATCAGAGTAGAAGGAAAGCTCAATGCACCAAAATATTGAGATGGCCTTAATGAAAACCCAGTCCAGAGCATTCAGAAGGTTCACCTTCCAACAGGACAATGACCCTAAGCACACAGCAAGAGTGGCTTATAGACAACTCTGTGAAAGTCCTTGAGTGGCCCACAGCCTGGGCCTTAACCCAAATATTTCTGGAGAAACCTGAAAATGTGCGTCTGCCCCCATTTAACTTGAGAGGTGAAGAGGTGAGGTGAAGAATGGCAGATGATTGCTAAATGTTTACAGTACGTGGAAAGCTTGTCGCATCATACCAAAAGTCTTGAGGCTGTAAAGGTGCTTCAGCTAAGTATTGAGTTAAGGGTATGAATACTTATGCAATGTACTTATTTCAGTTTTTTTACGCAGTTGTGACTGTAGACTGATGTGAAAAATTTAAAGCAGTTTAACATAAGGCAGCCACATAACAAAACATGAAAAAAATGAATACTTTTGCAAGCCACTGTATATGTTCGGGACACTTCCTTCCTTCCATCCTCTGTGGCTCCTTTAAAGGAACACTCCACTTTTTTTGGAAATAGGCTCATTCTCCAACTCCCCCCGAGTTAATAAGTTGATTTTTACTGTTTTGAAATTCATTCAGCCGTTCTCCTGTTCTGGCGATATCACTTTTAGCATAGCTTAGCATAAATCATTGAATCCTATTAGACCAGTAGCATCACGTTCAAAAATGACCAACGAGTTTCGATATTTGTCCTATTTAAAACTTGACTCTTCTGTAGTTATATCGCGTACTAAGACCAGCGGAAATGTAAAGATACGGTTTTCTAGGCCGATAAGATTAGGAACTACACTCTCATTCCGGCGTAATAGTCAAGGAAGTTTGCTGCCGTAACATGGCCGAAGCAGGCGCAGTAATACCACACAGCACATGTGCAAATGTTTACTTCCGTCAACATATCCAACGTGCATGCACAGCACAGACAGCGTTCCTCGCCATGGAGACATTTGTGAGAGACGATTTAGAAGATATTTACTTTGGTGCAGATCCTAAACCGTATCAATTTGAACCAGAATTCACTGAAGCTAAGGTTTTGGTACACGAAAGACAAGAAAGTGTGTCTGAACTGCCTGGGACAGAAGGGATGAGGAGAGCAGATTCGCGCTGGTGGGGCTTGCCAACCCATGCCAACTAAAAGTGAGTGCCTGTGTTGTCGCGAGTGGGACCAGGTATTGCCATCGATGGCAAGGGTGGATCTACCTGATGAGGAAGTGTCAGGTCGCAACATCCGAGGACTTGGATGCAATGCTGCATCCTGCAATAGTTGATTTTTTTTTCCGGTTTGACAAAATAAACTAGAAAAAACGTCACACGCCGAGTGGACCTAATGGCCAGCTGTCGCAAGAGTAAGTTATTCCTGCAACCACTACATTATATAATATAAAGATTTTAAATGCATACTGTCAGTTTGCATTTTCAGGCTTACATTCATGATGTACACTTTTACTCAAAACTGACTTTAAAACACCACCGACTGTTCGCAATAACTTTCTTTTGCAATCACACATGGAATTTGGTCATAGCAAATACTAAGCCAACTGTTCGCCCAAACCTAGTCGTCAGGGGATGCATTTCACAGGTAACGTTAGCAATTAATCATGTTTCACTTACAGCCGTGGGCGATGCTCCTTTTTGTCCTGTCTGTAACGTTAGTTTGAAGATTGTTGGGATCGCAGTGTCCTTTAGTCGCCGTGCTGTAGTACCGGTAAAACTATCCAAATAGTCATCTGGTTCAAAATCCTCGGAGCAAACACGCCATTTCTTGATCGTTGCTAACGGTGTTTTGAGATCCATGTTCAGAGCAGCCAGCCATTGATTCATTAGTCGAAATTGCTTTTTTTTCGTGGGAATTCTATGAAAGATGGTAGTAGATTACGTCTTCGACTTACTATCACAGCCCCTTACAATGCACATAACCATAGCTAATAACACACAGGTAAATCCAGCCACTAACAATTTACCAGCTGCAACTCTGACAGCTGCAACAACCGGAATTACACAAACTTAGCACCGGTCACATTGGAAGTTACCTAGCTGGGATCTAATTTCAGGCGCTGTGTGATATTAATGCACCTGCTTCGGCCATGTTACGGCAGCAAACTTTCTTGACTATTACGCCGGAATGGGTGTGTAGTTCCTAATCTTATCAGCCTAGAAAACCGCTGCTTTACATTTCCGCTGGTCTTAGTACGCGATATAACTACAGAAGAGTCAAGTTTTAAATATGACAAATATCGAAACTCGTTGGTCATTTTTGAACGCGATGCTACTGGTCTAATAGGATTCAATGATTTATGCTAAGCTATGCTAAAAGTGATATCGCCAGAACAAGAGAACGGCTGAATGGATTTCAAAACGGTAAAAATCAACTTATTAACTCGGGGGGAGCTGGAGAATGAGCCTATTTCCAAAAAAAGTGGAGTGTTCCTTTAAATGCAGAACATTATGGTCAGCAACAGACTACTGCTAATGATTAATTTTGGTACACTGATAAACTCTCAAATGTTCCTTGAAAAACTATGCATGAATACAGGTCAGGCTTGCCTGCTTAGCCTTTGTGGGTCATGTACTCAGCGCAAGATTTAATAGAAAATGTGCTCCACACTAAAGGCCAAATCAAAACAGCTTTCAAAAGCAAAATTCACATGACATGACATGAACAGAACAATTCAAAGTTCACATCTGTTCCAATTATGAGTTTAGTTTTTAGGTAATGAAATTGTTTTAATTTTCAACCCTGCTGAAAAAACCAGCATATGCTGTTTTTTTCAGCAGGGAAAGTGGAGCAGTTTAGTTTAAAAAGTAAATCAAACCCTTTAAAGAGAGATAATATCTGTTATTTGAGGTAGAAACTCTTTAAACATCACTTTTCAGGGTCGGCACACCATTTTGTCCATTCAAAACTTTAATACTTATTTCTGAGGTTTTTGAGTTGGTCTTGTTTCTGTGCTTATTAGTCTAAGGACAGGAGGTGTTTTATTCTGATAGGATTTGGAGGGTTCTGGTGAAAGCGGATTGTTTCTCGGAGCTGGGAATTCGAAAAGCTATCAAGTGAGTGTACAAAACCATCACAACTATTATGTATAAATTCTATTCACATATCAAGGTCTTTCATTAACCTTGGATGCGTCATTGCACGCTACATTGGCCCGAGTTCATTTTCCTTGTGCACACAAAATTTGTTTGTTGAATGGACCTAATCTGATTTTTCTCCTCTACGCTTTTATAAGGGGCCTCCTGGTCTGCCCGGCCCACCAGGACCTCAGGTCTGTTTATCCTCTAAAATATTAATTATGAATTTTATTGTATTCAGACTTTTAATTATTAAAAAAGTAGTATTAAAATTAAAATTATTTATGGGTAAACTAATTATATTTCTATTGATTTATTGATTCATTCCTTCTAGTATAATGGTTTTTGGTGTATTTGTGTGTGGGTAAATCAACAATATGTTATATTTTATTAATATACCTGTTCTGTTTATTTCTGTAGGGACTTCCTGGTGCTGATGGAGCCCCCGGTTTGTCTGTAAAGGTTTGATAAATTACCCTACAGTTGCATTAAATAGCTACATACAGTTGTGGTCAAAAGTTTACACCCCCTTTCAGAATCTGCAAAATGTTAATTATTTTACCAAAATAACAGGGATCATACAAAATTCTGACCTGAATAAGATATCTCACATGAAATACATATCTTCCACAAGAGAAAATAATAGTTGAATTTGTAAAAATCACCCCATTCAAAAGTTTACATACATTTTCACACTGAAGACAACTGAGGGACGAAAATGCAACTATTACCGAAGGTTCAAACGCTCACTAATGGTACAGAAGGAAAAACAATTCATTAAGAGGCGGGGTTAAAACTTTTTGAACTGGAAGATCAGGGTAAATTTAACTTATTTTGTCTTCTGGTAAACATGTAACTATCTTCTGTAGCTTCTAAAGGGCAGTACTAAATGGAAAATATATGATATCTAGGCAAAATAAGACAAATGTACACATCTTCATTCTGTTCAAAAGTTTTCACCCCTGGCTCTTAATGCATGTTTTTTCTTTCTGGAGCATCAGTGAGCGTTTTTTTACCTTCTGTAATAGTTGCATATGAGTCCCTCAGTTGTCCTCAGTGTGAAAATCATAGTCATTGTTGTAATGGGTTCAAATACAAAAAAAATGCTGGAAAACTAAAGAAAATGTGATACCTGGAGGATTTTTCTGAAGAACAGCAGGCAGTTTAACTGTCCAGGAAAAACAAAGGACTCATGAACAACTATCACTAAACTAAAAACACAGCTGTGGATCATTCAGGTAAGAACACAATATTAGGAAACAAGTGTATGTAAACTTTTGAACGGGGTAATTTTTATGAATTCAACTACTATTTTCTCTTGTGGACTATACGTAAATATCATTTATGTGAAATATCTTATCCAGGTCAGTACTAAGTAAACACCAACATGCATTTTGTATGATCCCTCTTATTTTGAAAAAAATAATTAACATTTTGCAGATTCTGAAAGAGGGATGTACATTTTTGACCTCAACTGTATGTACACGCTTTGGTAGAAATGCCCTATGCACCTGACTTAAATTGAACCGAACCTCATCAGAACTGTCTTTTAGTTTCAATCTTTCTGAAAATCTTATTGTTCTCCTTGTTTATAAATAAATCTGTGGTAAAATGAAGCGAACAAAGGACCAAGTTCTCACTGACTCGGTCTGGAACGTCATTAAAAATAAAGTTTACCCACTCGTTCCTAATATTGGGATCAGAAGGAAGTAAAGGCAAAGAGTGTTTTTTCATAACTTTGACTCCTCTCTGTCTCTTCTCTATCCAGGGTGAACCAGGATCCCCAGGAAAGGATGGAATTCCAGGATTAGCTGGTTTACCAGGTGCCAGGGTAAGTCTTCTGTTTATTGCATTCTTACATAAATAAGAGTTTATATACGTTTTAAATGGTACAAATACTAAAATGTAGCATGCAAATTATAAAAATTACTTTAGTAGCTGTGTGACGATAAATAACTAATGTTTTGCTGTTGTTTTTTTACCCTTCCGTTAACAGGGGCCAAAGGGGGACAAGGGCAATCCTGGAGAGAAGGTATTATATTGTTTATCTAAGAATATTTTGAGCAGTTATGAACCGCATTATACACACTAAATGATGAATAATTGACGATGATGAACTGTATGGTTTTTGCAGACTGAAACAAATGTCACTTTGTGTGTGGAACATGCTGTAAATTGTTGTTTTAATTGTGACTTAGGGTGAGCGAGGTCATGATGGAGTGAGCATCACAGGGCCTCCCGGTCCTCCTGGCCCGCCTGGACCGATCATTAACTTCCAGGATGTAAGTATAAAGTCTGGTAACCTGTTTTGCTGCTATATTTTGCTTGAGATCCAAAAAAGATAATGAATTTTTCCTCCAGCTCCTTCTTAATGATACTGCAGCCAAATTTAACCTCACTAAGATCAGAGGACCACCAGGCCCTATGGTACGTAAAGCAGCTCACTGTTTTCCCCTCAGATGCTTTTTTCAGATACAGCATGTTTAACATGGACGGTACAAACCTCAGCTTTTAATCTACATTTTATGAGAAATGTGTCCAGGAGAAATCACAGCTCTAAGGATGTAGAAAATTGCAAGATCTTTCCCTCCCCTGACAGCACAATGCTGCTAAATGTCTGGCATATCCACATGATCTAAAATGGGTTTGTTCTTTGATCATGCATCATATTCATGTCATGGCTAACACTTTTTTGCTTGCTTCTGTGTGTGTATGCTGCATGTTGCAGGGCCCTGAAGGCTTGCCTGGCAGAGCAGGATTTCCTGTAAGAATTCAGCTCATTTTCTGTCTGCTTTATATTTTGAAACTATTTCAAGATGATATACTGATGACAAAGTTGCTAAGCTTATGCAACTGAGTTGTTGAATGCTAAGTAATCCTATAGAGTACTCAGCACTCCTGAATGGTCCTATAGAGTTTGCTTGACCATTTTTAATTTTAAAGACAGACATTCTGGTTAAAGGTCCCATATTGTACACATTTCTGGAGGTTTATTTTAGTTGTTGATGTCCTTAAGAATATATATCTGCGGTATAAGTGCCAAAATCAAGATCGGACGTCATATTTTTACGGAAGTCACAGCGGCTCATGAAAAGGAACGGCTACTTTATTCAGGCTGTGTGTAGATTGCTGTGGACTGACTGTTTTGAAACTTATATGGTAGTTACATAACCCCTAGACCTCAGTTATCATGAAAAAAGCCAGGAAATTTTGATTTTGACAATATGGGACCTTTAAATCAAGTAATATAAAAATAAAAATGGGGGTGGAAAAAATGGTATGCAAATACCAATACAGTGCAATCTTGGCAAATATGAGCAAAGAAAAAAATTCTAAACTTTCATTGAAGTAAGATAACTAAGAAATAGGGTGGGGGGTCTCATTATGAAATATGTTTTTCTTAAATGCATGTTGGCCACAAATATTGGCACCCCTAGGAATTCTTATCCATAAAATATCTCTGAAGTACTGAAGTATATTTACAGTTTTTTTGGCACACCAGGGTGACTAAGAGCATGAAATTGTCCAGTCATGACTTCCTGTTCCACAGGATTATTAATATGAGGAACACAAAGGCCAGAGTCTCTTAATCGTCCATCACAAGCAGTAAAAACAAAAAATATTTATTAAAAGATTGATGAGCTTTATTAAGTAGAAAGTGGCTGTAAGAAAATAGCTAAAGCACTGAAAATACCCATTTTAACCATCAGGGCAATAATTAAGAAGTTCCAGTTAACTGTAACGCCAGGCCAGCAGAGGGAGCCCTTACCCACACTGACTGTTGCTGCTCCCTCTGCTGCCTCTATGGTAACTTCCTGTTTGGCAGCCATAAAAGGCAGACCATGCCAAACTAACCTTGCGAAGTATTGTTTTGCTCTTGCGGACTCTACCAAGCGTTTCCCATGTTCCCATGTTCCCATGTTCCCATGTTCCCTTGTTTCCTTGTTTCCTAGCCTTGTTGTTTTTCCCTAGCCTTAGCCATAGTTCTGTTTTAGTTTCTTAGTTTCTCTGTTTCATATGTTACTTTGGACTGCCCTCTTGTATTTTTGACCCTCGCCTGTATTACTGGATTACGCTTTTGTCTTGCCCTGGTAGCTCCTGTTTGCTGGTGTTCGACCCTGTTTGCCCTGACTACGATCTTTACAATAAAGCTCGCATTTGGATCTATTGACGCTGTCGTCGAGTCCCCGTTTGTAGCAGAATACTTCGCCAAATCCGGATCCAAATCCGGATTTCACCATAGGGGTGTAAATATTAATCGATTCGTATCGATTATGCAGCCGACGATTCAATGCATCGATTCGTCCGCAAGAGTATCGATTAATGTGTTTATTTTGTCGCCTGTTTGTTCACTTGTCTATTTTTAGAATCCGTTCCGACCTTTCTTTTACTGTCTATGGCTCCAACGTAAGCGTACTACCTACTCCTAAGCTGCGGGTGGCGCTAACCTCATTATTGTCTTCTACTTCACACGCGTTACTTTCGTTTCACAGTCCATCTATGATGTTGTTCATGTTCACACACCTCACGTTGTTGTCTGACTTTCAAGAGCGATGATTTTGAACTGATTTTGTGGAGTAGTATTCTATTTGCAGTTCATCTACTGCAAAGGATGTGTGACCATTACCTCTTAATAAGATGCAAATTGTATTTTCAAAATGTAACCAATTTTGTATAAATGAAGCTTTTTAAAACAGTGAATAGGCTAATTGGCCATAGTAGACCTGCACTATAAGCATTAGCCTTTTTTTTTTCCTTATTACAATTTATCTGATTGCACTTTGTAGATGCAGTAACTCATATTTGCTGTTCTATTTGCAGTGCATTGAGCACAACTGCTTTAGTGTAACATACACATTATGTGAATAGAATACTGTTTCTGTATTCTCAATAAAAGGCAAATTATTTACTATTTTTGTTGATTTATTTGAAACTTAATAGATATCATGTAAAAATATCTAGTATTGAATCGGATCGAATCGCATCGTATCACAGGGAATTCTGAAGTATCGAAAATAATCGAATCGTTGGCTTAAGAAATCGGTATCGTATCGAATCGTCTTGAAGGCTCCGATTTACACCCCTATTTCACCACCAGCATCACAGCATGGATTATGCATTGTTGCTATGCGGCTCTCCGTTTACTGTGGGTGTTCTAGAAGAGCCACAGCACAAGATGTCTGCTAGCCCAGAGCCACAGCGCAAGATGTCTGCTAGCCCAGAGCCACAGTGCAAGATGTCTGCTAGCCCAGAGCCACAGTGCAAGATGTCTGCTAGCCCAGAGCCACAGTGCAAGATGTCTGCTAGCCCAGAGCCACAGTGCAAGATGTCTGCTAGCCCAGAGCCACAGCGCAAGATGTCTGCTAGCCCAGAGCCACAGCGCAAGATGTCTGCTAGCCCAGAGCCACAGCGCAAGATGTCTGCTAGCCCAGAGCCACAGTGCAAGATGTCTGCTAGCTCAGAGCCACAGTGCAAGATGTCTGCTAGCCCAGAGCCACAGCGCAAGATATCTGCTAGCCCAGAGCCACAGCGCAAGATGTCTGCTAGCCCAGAGCCACAGTGCAAGATGTCTGCTAGCCCAGAGCCACAGTGCAAGATGTCTGCTAGCCCAGAGCCACAGTGCAAGATGTCTGCTAGCTCAGGGCCACAGCACAAGATGGCCGCCTTTCCAGAGTCTGCACCCAAGATGGCCTCCATTCCTGAGCCCCCGGCCAAGATGGCCTCCGTTCCTGATTCCCGGCCAAGATGGCCTCCGTTCCTGAGTCCCCGGCCAAGATGGCCTCCGTTCCTGAGTCCCCGGCCAAGATGGCCGCCAAGCCTGAGTCCCCGGTCAAGATGGCCACCCTTCCAGAGTCTGCTCACAAGATGGCCGCCACGCCAGAGCTTGTTGCAAAGATGGCCACCATGACAGAGCCTGTCGCAAAGATGGCCGCCACACCAGAGCCTGTCGCAAAGCTGGTCGCCACGCCAGAGCCTGTCGCAAAGATGGCCACCATGCCAAAGCCTATCGCAAAGATAGGCGCTACGCAAGAGCCTGCACCCGCTAACATCACGTCTGCCAAGCCAGCGCCCGCTAACACCATGTCTGCCAAGCCACAGCCTGTTCACGTCATGTCTTCTGCTCCAGAGTCTGCACCTATCATGACCGCCCCTTCAGATGCGGTTCCCAAGTCAAGTCACGTCACAGCTGCTGTTTCAGCCAAGTCAAGTCACATTACAGCTGCTGTTCCTGCCAAGTCAAGTTATGTTACAGCTGCTGTTCCTGCCAAGTCAGGTCACGTTACAGCTGCTGTTCCTGCCAAGTCAGGTCACGTTACAGCTGCTGTTCCTGCCAAGTCAGGTCACGTTACAGCTGCTGTTCCTGCCAAGTCAGGTCACGTTACAGCTGCTGTTCCTGCCAAGTCAGGTCACGTTACAGCTGCTGTTCCTGCCAAGTCAGGTCACGTTACAGCTGCTGTTCCTGCCAAGTCAAGTCGCATCACAGCTGCTGTTTCAGTCAAGTCAAGTCACATTACAGCTGCTGTTCCTGCCAAGTCAAGTCACGTCACAGCTGCTGTTTCAGCCAAGTCAAGTCACATTACAGCTGCTGTTCCTGCCAAGTCAAGTCACATTACAGCTGCTGTTCCTGCTTAGTCAAGTCACGTCACAGCTGCTACTCCTGCTGAGTCCAGTCCCGTAACAGCAGCACTTCCTGAGTCAAGTCAAGCAGCACTTCCTGAGCCAAGTCAAGCAGCACTTCCTGAGTCAGGTCAAGACACAACTTCACTTCCTGAGTCAAGTCAAGCGGCACTTCCTGAGTCAAGTAAAGCAGCACTTCCTGAGCCAAGTCAAGCAGCACTTCCTGAGTCAGGTCAAGACACAACTTCACTTCCTGAGTCAAGTCAAGCGGCACCTCCCGGATCACATCAAGTCGCAGCTGCTCCAGTTAAGTCAAGCCAAGCCACGTCTGCTTTAGTAAAGTCAAGCCTTCTGTTCCAGCAAGGCCAAGTCAAGTCACAGCTGATCCAGCAGAGCCAAGTCAGGTCACAGCCGCTTCTTCAGTGTCTAGTCAAGTCACAGCTGTTCCTTCCAAGTCAAGCCACAGTTGTTCCAATGAAGCCAAGTCAAGTCACACGTCTTGCCAGAGCGTCCAGAGCCACGCCATGTCTCGTCTGGTACACCAGAGCCATGCCAGGTCTCGTCTGATCTGCCAGAGCCACGCCAGGTCTTGACAGTTAATGTGATGGGCCCTCCTCTAATGTCAGTACGGGCTGCAGGCATACCAATTGAACCTTCGCTCCCAAGCCACGCAGAGCCTTCGCTCCCAAGCCCCACAAAACCTTCGCTCCCAAGCCACACAGAGCCTTCACTCCTAAGCCACGCAGAGCCTACGCTCTCAAGCCACGTACTCTCAAGCCACGTACTCTCAAGCCCGGTGGGCATCCCATTAACCATGGCACTGCCTGTGATGACCATCACCATTCTAAGTGTGTGGGCTGCACATTGCATTCCAGAGGTCTCTTCAGTCCATGAGTCTGTCCACGAGTCTGCTCCGGAGGCATCGTCTGTCCACATGTCCGCTGCGCCAATGCCTCTTATGGAGGCGGCGTCTACGGCGGAACCCCCTGAGGAGGCAGCTCCCGCTGCAGATCCTCAAGAGGGGGTACAACCCATGTATGAACAGAAAGCCTAAAGAAAATATCAAACAGCCCGTATAACACTGAATGTTTGTTTGGGAGGGTTTTAAGAAAAATCCTCCTCGCTCATCCAAAAAAAAAAAAAAAAAACTCCAGCATACTGAGTTGTCAGACACGATTGGAACTTTTAACTGGCTTATATAGTCAGACGAACAAAAAAAGAGCTTTTAGGCAGCAAAACCTCCAGATGTGTTTGGTGCAAACAGGGATAAAAAGTACCCCATGTCCACGATTAAATATACTGCTGGATCTTTAATGTTGTAGGCCTATTTTTCTGCCAGAGGTCCTGGACATTTTGTTCAGATACATTGCATCATGGATTTTATTAAATAGCAACAGATAAAAAATCTGAACCTGACTGACTCATCAGGACAATGCTCCAAATACTTTAAAATCAACACAAAAATGGGTCACCGAGGACAAAATGAAGCCTCTGCCATGGACGTCCATGTTCCCTGACATGAAGCCATAAGGTGAACTGAAGAAAAAATAATCTGAAGGATCTGGAGATATTCTATATGAAGGAATGGTCTCTGATCTCTTTTGCCGAGTGTTCTCCATACTCATCAGACACTATTATAGCTGTTATATTGGGAAAAGGACATTGCAG
>NW_027394558.1:0-17036 GCF_049309525.1 Garra rufa | reverse complement strand
TTTAGACTGCATAAATTAGCAGAACAACGTATTCAGTAGTATGTTAACCATGCAATCCATTCTGTTGTTTACATCCGAGTATCTCCAATATGGCCACGCATCTGGGTAACTGACCAAACCATGACATTAATGCAAACCCTTTATAATGATACAGATTTCACGGGAATTTGCATACATACCATATTTGCCTGTTTGTATTAAGTTATATCCGTTAACACAGAAAAGTAGCTCTGGCTGTAACAGCTTACAGTTAGTTGAGAATGAGAAAACTTGCTCCTGAATAGTTTACATATTTTATACACTTCTGGACACTTTTTTGTTTTACTGTTTAAAGAAGATTGCCATGGTATCTTAGGACTGTTAATTACATTTTTAGGGTGTAGGTGTGGCGCAGTGTGGCATTTTAAATTTCTTACAAAGTTTTCACATTATAAATAAAAAACAAGATTGTAAACAAGCTTTTACTTACTAAACAAGTGCTTATAGCCTTACTGTAGGCCTGCTTTGCTCTTATTCCACAGGGTACACAGAAGTACAATTGCTTGTTACAACAAAGAATGTAAAGAAAATGAAAAAAATAATATACATACTCTAACTTTCACAGCACGTATTTATATCTAAAAATTCACATGTTGAATTGAAAGTGCTTCTTAAACCCATCGATTCAAACTGTACAAAAAACACCATAAACAAAGATTTCACCCAAACTTATGTTTCACCTAAATTTGTTTGTGTTTCTGACTGTGGATACACAGTTTTCCCCTTGTTCTTTTTTCTTTTTCTTCATTCCACATGGTCAGCTGATCTAAATAAACCTTTTCCTTTCCATCCTGGTCCTCTGTTTGGAGGCGATTGCACAGGGGGTGTGATCTCTGAGGATGTAGATGTGTTTTGATCTGGGGACGACTGGCGAACGATGAGCTCCTTAAACACTGAGTGCATCATGTGATGCACTTCCTGCAAGATAGTATGGTCAAAAATACACTTTAATAGAGGGAGGCTGGAGAACTCATTAGGATTATAAATGAGCTTTAAATGTCCTGACCTTATCCACTTGTGTTGAGAATTCCTCTCCGCTTCCTCCATCGGCAGTGGATCGTCTCATTTGAGGGCTGTGAAAGTTATAAATTGACTCATTTAGTCATTATTCTGTAGATAATAATCAGAGATATTAAAATCTCTGTAAAAAGCAAACAAACAGTCCAATTACACACTCTAATGTTTTCCGCAGAGCCCCTGGAGAATTTCCTGGCTGTGCGTATTGTGGCGTGGGTATTTGTAACGAAACCTTTCCAGAAGTGGCATGACTTGGCCCGACTCCCACTTTATCACTTGTGATCTTGAGCCTAGAAAATGAATACAGACCGAATTAGTTTAGTTTAGCTAGTTACTGAGTCACTGGTCATCATTATGCAATAAGAATTAAGTTTCATTCTTTGATCATCATTATGGAGTAAGAATGGGGTTCATATAAAGTTTACTTACAGTGCCTTGCAAAAGTATTCATACCCCTTCTTTTTTTTTCACGTTTTGTTGCAGCATTATGTTAAACTGCTTTAAATTACTTTCCCCCCCCCCCCCCCACATCAATCTACATCTCATACACCATAATTACAAAGCACAAAACAGGTTTGTAACAACTTTGCAAATTTATTAGAAATAAAACACTGAAAAGATCCCGTTGCAAGTATTCATACCCTTTTCTGGGACACTCAAAATTTAGCTCAGGAGCATTCATATTGCTTCTAGATGTTACTACACTTTGAGTGGAGTTAAACTGTGGCAAATTAATTTGAATGAGTATGATTTAGAAAGGCACACCTCTCAGAAAAGGTCTAACTGCTGAAAATGCAAATCAGAGCAAAAACCAAGTCCTGAGGTCCAGATAACTGCCTGTAGAGCTCAGTGACTTGCGTTAAGGCAATGATCTAGGGAAGAGTTCAGAAAAAAAATCTGCTGCATTGAAGGTTCACAGAAGCATGTAGCCTCCATTATCCATAATGGAAGACGATTGGAACAACTAGGACTCTAGAAAATGTCTGCCAGCCCCAATCCAAGCTGACAGAGCTGAAAAGGTGAGGCAAAGAATGGTAGATAATTGCCAAATGCAGATGTGCAAAGCTTGTCACATCATACCCAAAAGGACTTGAGGCTGTAAAGGTGCTTCAACTATGTACTGAGTTAAGGGTATGAATACTTATGCAATGTACGTATTTCAGTGTTTTATTTTTAATCAGTTTGTAAAATTTGCAAATCTGGTTTTTGCTTTGTCATTATTATGGTGTATGGAGTGTAAATTGACGTGGGGGAAAAACTAATTTAAAGCAGTTTAACATAATGCTGCAACAAAACAAATTATGAAAAAAATGAAGGGGTATGAATACTTTTGCAAGGCACTGTAGATGACATGATTCTTTTTTCACATGTTAAACTAAAAACAGTACAAGCAGGTTCCATAAGTAAAAATCTAATTAATTTTCTCCACATTTCTCTATTAAGAGATTTAAAAAAAAAAAGTTTTTTTTTTTTAAAGTATATCTACCATGAGGTTGTACTAGTTCATGTCTATCCATTCAGCAGTTTACACAAAACAATCTGTGAGTGTTTTACCGTGTACTTTGCTCTGCTTTTTGCTCTTCTTCTGTCTGCTGTCTGGCATAGCTGGATTTCAAAGTTTCCTTTCCTTTCTGATCTTGGCCACCATCCATGCTAAACAACATAGAGGGAGAGGATAGAGAAGTTTTATGACACTAGTCTAGATGGTGGCTGGTCATGAGAATCACAACTTACTAGTATTTTAAATCAGTAAGCCTTCTAAATGCCTTTAAAGTGCATAACAACAAATACAAAACTAAAATTCCAAAAAAACAAACAGTGGTATAAATGGGATATAAATGCACTGATTATGGACAATCAAGCAATTTAAGGAAGTGAATTCAATAAGCAGTTTCAACCATTTGCAAAGCCCCGGCCCCTTGGTTACTACTGCCGACTCAGACAAGCTTTACAGAATCTCCCATGTGAATTTTAGTCAAATGTGCTTATATATTTATTGTATATTACACCTATGAGAGCTGTAAGTGAAGCAATGCAAAGCATTTCATCTGCCATTTTTCTGTGGTAAATATGGCTATCGAAGAAATGAAAACCTACCTTGGCACACTGATATATTTATTTGGGATGAGACCCTTTGTCCCATTCAACTCCCCTCTCCACCAGTCAGGGGAGGCTTTGCTGTGTAGGATGAGACGGTCTCCATGTTTAAAGGACAGCTCAGTTGAAGAACGCCCTATGTAGTCGAACATGGCTACTCCCTGCAGCTCTGCACATCAAAAAAGACCACAAGGAACTAGATAAAAAGTCTGTAGACAAACTTTAAGTTTATTTGGACAAGCCTAGACAGGAAGTTTAAAGTAGTTTTAAAAGCTAGAAGTATTTTTAAAATCTACACGTTTGAAGGTTTTCCATTTTAAATAGGTAAGTTTAATTTAGTCATTTTGAAAGCTAAAAACAGTTAAAACCAGCTAAAACAATTTAGCTAAAAAAAGCTAAGAACAAATTAAAAGGTTAATTGCACAAAATTTCACTAAATAAATTTTGTGAAAAACAGCTAAAAATCAGTTAAACCTAATTAAAATCGGCTACAAACAGCTAATTTAACATAAAAAAAACTGCTAAAATCAGTTAATTTAATGAAAAGCAATAACCTAATAACCAGCTACAACCAGTTAAAACCAGCTGAACATCTAAAAAACAGCTAAAACCAGCTGATTTAGGGAAAAACTGCTTAAAACCAGCTGATTTAACACAAAAAGCTAAAACCAACTCATTTTGCCAAATAAAGCTAAAAACAAGTTAAAACCAGCTGATTTAACTAAAAGCGGCTAAAACGAGTTGATTTAGGAAAAACAGCTAAAAACCAGTTAAAACTAGCAGATTTAGCACAAAAGCTAAAAACCAGCTAAACCAGTTGATTTAAAAACAAACAAACAAAAAACACTAAAACCAATTGATTTAGTGAAAAACAGCTAGTAACCAGCTACAAACTAGCAAAACAGCTTTAAAAACTGCTAAAACCAGCTGATTTAGAAAAAACAGCTAAAAACAAATAAAACCAGTTGATTTAGTAAAAAAAATCTTTAAAAAACAGCGAAAAAACATTTGAACCCAGTTAAAACCAGCTACAAACAGCTAATTTAACAAAAAAAGTTAATTTAGTGAAAACCAGCTAAAACCAGCTGATTTAGCAAAATAAAGCTAAAAACAGTTAGCTTTAACTGCTTTAACAAAAACAGCTAGAAACCAGCTAAAACCTGATGATTTTTACATAAAAGCTCAAATGAGCTACAAATAGTTAAAACCAGCTAAAAGACATCTTAAAAGCTAAAAACCAGCTAAAACTAGTTTATTTAGGAAAAAAAGCTACAAACCAGCTTAAGCCTGTGGATTTAGCACAGAAAGCTAATAACCAGCTGATTTAGCAAAGTAAAGCTTCAAAAAACACCCAGTTAAAACCAGTTGATTTAGCCAAGTAACAAACAAAAAAAAAAAAACAGCTAATTTAGTGCAAACCTGTTAAAAAACAGTTAAACCCAGTTAAAACTGGCTACACACAGCTAATTTAACTAAAAAAAAAAACAACCAGTTTAAACCAGCTGAACAGTTAAAAAACATTTAGGGAAAACAGCTTAAAAACACAGAAAGCTAAAACCAGCTAACACCAGTTTATTTAGTAAAAAAGCTAATAATCAGTTTTAACATAAAAACAGCTGAAAACCAGTTGAAACTACTTACAATTTGGCTCTGAAGAATAATAATAAGTTTAAATAGTAGATCAGTAACTTAGCTTTTTTTAAGCCAAATTAATTAGTTAGGTCTGCTAGTCCAAATGTTGATAAGCAAACCATGTCAACCTTACCGTCTTTTGCTTCTTTCATTTGAGATTGCTCTGATTCTCCATCTCCTTCCTCTGCTACAGCCTCACTGTACAAATGACAAATATCAAGTCATGTTAATTTTTTTGTATAATGCTTTTCACAAAAAGCAGCTTTACCAAAAATCATATTTGTGTTTATAATATGTTAGCACATGTTCTTAGCATATTGTATGTATGTGTGTGTGTGTGTGTGTGTGTGTGTGTGTATGTATGTACAGTACACTACAAGAACAGAGCTTAATTCTTACCAGTCGTCTTCTTCCAGTGTCATGCACTTTTCATACACTGGCCCAGGCAATTCATTCTGGCTGGGGAAGATGCTCTCGTGTTGGACAATGATGCTCTTGACCAGCAAGTTGATGCGCTGAAGCTCTCCTGCGTCGCCGTTGTTTGGCCCCCTCACCAGACTGGGACCAAAACACACTGCCAGGTTATAGGGCTGCATCATGTTCTCGTCACTGTATTGGGAGACACTGTACACACACATACAGACATTTAGATGTGGGGTTTTGTGATTGAAAAAGGCCAAAACCCAATGACATCCTGTAATACTCACTGGTGAAGGAATGCAAAAATATATCTCATGACAATGACGAGTGAGGCAGGATACGAGGAGATGACGCACTTCAGCTGCATTACCTTTTTCGCCTCGTCATCTATTTCTGTAATGGGAGGTAAAGTTAAAGATTCCATAAAATTACTTCATTTTTGCTATGTATATAAGTCGGCAAAAATAAACATTTAGAATATATGCATTTAAAATGGTCAACCAAATATTGACTTCTGGCCAATTAAAAAATCTCTAAAATAAAAATAGCTAGTATCAAATTAATAATAGCAAAATCAGAAAAAAATAGAATTATTTTTCAAAAAACAGCTAAAACTGGTTAAAACAACTGATTAAAACAGCTGATTTAACAAACAACAGCTGAAAAGCAGCTAAAACCAGTTTATTTAGCAAAAACAGCTAAAGAGAAGCTAAAACCAGTTAAAACTAGCTGATTAAACAAAAAACAGCTGAATTAACAAAAACAGCTGAAGCCAGCTGATTAAAAAACAGCTATAACAAACTGTTTTAACCAAAAAGGCAGCTTAAAACCAAATGATTTAACAAAAAAAGCTAAAAACCAGCTAAAGTTTAAACTACTTAAAACCAGCTGATTTAACAAACAACAGCTAAAAACCAGCTAAAACCAGTTATAACCAGTTAACAACAGCTGATTAAAAAAACAGCTAAAAGCAGCGGATTTAAAGGAACACTCCACTTTTTTTTGGAAATAGGCTCATTCTTCAACTCCCCCCGAGTTAATAAGTTGAGTTTTACCGTTTTGAAATCCATTCAGTCGTTCTCCTGTTCTGGCGATATCACTTTTAGCATAGCTTAGCATAGATCATTGAATCCTATCAGACAGATATAGCATCGTGTTCAAAAATGACCAACGAGTTTCAATATTTTTCCTATTTAAAACTTGACTCTTCTGTAGGTATATTGTGTACTAATACCGGCGGAAAATGTAAAGCTGCAGTTTTCTAGGCCGGTAAGATTAGGAACTACACTCCCATTCCGGCGTAATAGTCAAGGAAGTTTGCTGCCGTAATATGGCCGAAGCAGGCGCAGTAATACACAATATAAGTACACGATATAACTACAGAAGAGTGCAGTATTAAATAGGACAAATATCGAAACTCGTTGGTCATTTTTGAACGCGATGCTATATTGGTCTCATAGGATTCAATGATCTATGCTAAACTATGCTAAAAGTGATATTGCCAAACCAGGAGAATCACTGAATGGATTTCAAAACGGTAAAACTCAACTTATTAACTCAGAGGGAGTTGGAGAATGAGCCGATTTCCAAAAAAAGTGGAGTGTTCCTTTAATAAAAAAACAGGCAAAACCAGCTAAAACCGGATTTAACAAAAAATAAGTAAAAACCAGTTAAAACCAGATGATTAAAAAAAAAAAACAGCTAACACCAGTTAACACCAGCTGAATGAACATAAAACAGCTAAAAACCAACTTAAACCAGCTGATTTAAAAAAAAAAAAAAACACCAGTTAACGGCTAAAGTGCTATTAAAACCAGCTAATTTAATGAAAAAACAGGTTAAAACCAGCTGACTTATCAAAAAACAGTAAGAACCAACTAAAGTTTAAACCAGTTAAAACTATGATTTAATTAAAAACTGTAAAAAAAACGTACTCGGTTACTTTCGTAACCTCGGTTCCCTGAGATACGGGAACGAGTACTGCGTCTGTAAAGACGCTATGGGAAAAGCTCCTTTTCTCCTGAGACTGAAGCATTTCAATAACGCAGTGTAACTGCACGGCCATTGGTTCGTTTCTTTAACACTGCACGAACCAATGGCCGTGCAGTTACACTGCGTTATTGAAATGCTTCAGTCTCAGGAGAAAAGGAGCTTTTCCCATAGCGTCTTTACAGACGCAGTACGAGTGAAAGTATCGAAAGGGAAACAGTTGTTAACAACAGCTGATTAAAAAACAGCTAAAACCCAGTTAACAAATTGTTTTTCACAAAAACAGCTAAAGAGCAGCTAAAACCAATTAAAACCAGCTAATTTAACAAAAACGGTAAGAACCAACTAAAGTTTAAACCAGTTAAAACTATATGATTTACCCTAAAAACTGCAAAAATTTGATTCAATTAGATTAGATAAAAACAGCTCAAACCAGCTGGTTGAACAAAAAACAGGTAAAAAAACCCCCCAGCAGATTTAACAAAAAAACTGGTAAAAACCAGCTAACCAGTTAATTTAGAAAAAACTGCTAAAGAGCAACAAAAATAGATAAAAAGAAAACCCAGCTAAAACCAGTTAAAAGCTGAATGAACAAAAAAGAACCAGCAGTTAACACCATTTTTTAACAAAAAGCCTAAAGAGCCGTTAAAACCTGCTAATTTAAAACAGGGGGAAAAATGCTAAAACCAGCTGATTTAACAAAAAACAGTTTAAACCAGTTTATTTACTGAAAAACAGCTAAGAGCAGCTAAAACCTGTTAAACCCAGATAATTTAACAAATAACAGTTAAAAACCAGCTAAAACTAGTTGATTTTGGAAAAAAAACCCGCTACAAACCAGCAAAATTTATTTGATACAATATACACATATTTAGAAAAATATAAGTAGCAGTACTTATAATAAAAATAAATATAAAATACAACTAGAAATATATGTTCACAATATATTTTTGGCCATTTCTTAAAAGTTATATTTAAAAATATATCCGAACGTGTATATACTTTCAGTATTGAAAAGAAGGAATGATTTATATGTTTCTTAATGTAATAGTAGACAAGAACAGTTATTATTTGTGACATCATAAATGTTTTTACTGTCATTTTTGATCAATCTAATGCATCCTTGCCAAATAAAAAAGTATTAATTTCTTAACAAACAAACAAACAAAAAACAGTTATGTCCACCAAAAGCAATTTTGCTGGATTTTTAATCAGGCTACTGACAAACTAAAAACGAGGCCTTCAATATGTCCTGCCCAAACTTCCTGTTTAAACAGAAAATCTTATCACAGGAAAGAAAACATACACACAGTCAGCATACAAGCACATAATAGTGTAGTAAAGTGCTCTTACGCCCACATTCCATCAGCTGCTCATAACTGTCCTCAGGAAAGAGAGGTTTCTCTAGTCCTCGAAAATAAAGTTTCAGCACTCCAGCCACAGAGTCCATGTCACACCCCCCATCAGCAAGCGGGTCATCGCCTACAGATAAAAACACAAGAATCACAGCCTATTACTAATACTCAGAGAAAGGGAGGAGAATATCGTCACCCAATGCACATACCTTTCTCAAACGCATCCTTATACTGATTCACCACCATCTGAGATCCAGGCACTCTGAACAATCCCTCATGATGTAAACCTTACCAGAGAAAAAAACAGGGAGTAAATTAGAAAACCAGTGATTAAGATGGAAAGAATGGTAGAAAGAGGCATTATCTACCGACTCTACAGATTTACCATTGAGGTTGATGAAGCGAATGCAGCTCTCCACCACTGCAGGAATGAGCTGTCCTGATGCCTAATAGGGAGGAAACACTGTGAGTCAGTTGCCTTGAACTGTTTGAGTGAATCCAGAACACTTTTTGAATCAGATAAATTTACTTGGATGTATGAAAGTAGATCCCCATTGAAAAGCTTCTGGCTGATCTGGGTACTGGGGTTACTCTTTTTATGACGCACAGATCTTTTGGAGCGTGTTCTAAATAAACAGATGTTTAATTAGAGTCATCACTAACAATAAAAGCAAGACTTTTTGCTCTTGCTACCCCAGTAAAATGGTTTCTCAAATATTTTTGCATTACAAAATATATCTATTTTTAAGTCTTAATTTCCTTACCTGGAATGATTACTGTCAACACTTTCAGCTGATATAAGAAAAAGAACCAGAAGAACAATATTGAAGGAATAATTTCACTTGTTGTCTTTGCTTTACAACAATTTCAGTAAAAATTGGAGACATTATTCTACCTTTCTGAATGGCAACCTTTAGCAGGTCATGTTTGGCCTCCAGTTTTGATATTAAAGAGCTGTTACATAGATGGTCTCTGACTTTCTGCAATGTAAAATATAGAAAATGTCAAACAAAAATAGCAATAGAGATTATAATAAAAATATACTACTATTACTGACTATTTAAAGGTGAGGTCAAAAGTTTACATACACCTTGCAGAATCTGCAAAACGTTAATTGTTTTACCAAAATAAGCAGGATCATACAAAATGTATGTTATTTTTTAATTTATTACTATCCTCAAAAAGGTATTTCACATAAAATATGTTGATAAAGTCCACAAGAGAAAATAATAGTTGTATTTATAAAAACTACCCTGTTCAAAAGTTTACATATACTTGATACTACAACACTGTGTTATTACTTGAAGGATCTACAGCTGTTTTTTTTTTAGGGATAGTTGTTCATGAGTCCCTTGTTTGTCCTGAACAGTTAAACTGCCCACTCTCCTTAAAAACAAATCCTTCAGGTCCCACAAATTCTTTGGCTTTTCAGCATTTTTGTGTATTTGAACCCTTTCCAACAATGACTGTATGATTTTGAGATCCATCTTTTCCCACTGAGGACAACTGAGGGACTCATATGCAACTACTGATGCTTCAGAAGGAAACACAATGCATTAATAGCAGGAGTGTGAAAACTTTTGAACAGAATGAAGATGTGTACATTTTTCTTATTTTGCCAAAATATACATTTTTTTCCTTTTTGTACGGCCCTTCAGAAGCTACAGAAGACACTTACATGTTTCCCAAAAGACAAAAAACAACTGTATTTTATATTTTTACATTTACAATGTAATCAATATTCTATTTATTAAAGCCAAGCATAAATCTCATAATTTTTTAATAGTTAACTTTGTACTACTTTTGAATTTTTCAGATCATCAGTCATTAAAGCTTGGTAAATACTGGTCACAGACATGGAAATTTTCTTTCAATTTCACCATGCTGATTACTCTTTGAAAAACTCCCACAGTTCATGTTTTATGCCATATTAAGTTTTATTTTAAACTAACAGAGTGGTTATATCTAAGTATGTGAGTTGTTAACTTATTTTTTTTACATTAGTCTTACCTGTAATGCCATTATATTGCTCATTCAGACTGATTTGCAAATGTGGAACGCACACAAACAAAACAGCTGGATTTATCGCAAAAACCAATCACAGTCAATCATAACCAGTCATATTCAATCATATCATGATGGAGGCACTGCCTCCACTCACGTAACTAGATGATAATGATAGGTTACCGAGAAATACAAACTCTCAGTGTCCGGAAGGCTGGCTCTACGCTTCAGCTGATGTGTCTTACTGACTGATACATCACCCTCTGATGATGATGGGCTGCTGGGAAAGTCTGGGGCAGATCCAAAGGTGTCTTCAACAATACCATCCAGCATGGAAGACTGAGCTGACTGAAGTAATCTGCCAGACTGCAATAAATTTGATGTATATTCATGTTTAGACAAACCAGAAAGAGAACTAAAGAGAACACAAAAGTACAGTATTTATTTATCCAAAAACACTATATTGCCTGTTCTAATGAACAGGTTTGACTACCTTAGTAATTTACATGAGAAAAAAATTTAATGTTTAAGAATATAATGATATTTTAAGGAATTGTTTGCTTCTAATTTTATGGCAACAGTTTGGACAGGACTCTTTTTTTATTCTATCATGACAATGCCTCTGTGTATTAGGCAAGAAATGTTTGATTTAGTCAGTGTGAAAGAACTTGACTGGTCTGCAGTAAGCCAAGTCCTGCTTCCAACTGAACACCTCTGGTGTGACTTTAAATGCAAACCTTGTGCCAAAACCTCATCACCGAACACCAGTGACTTGTACATATGGGTACATTCATTTTAGACACTTCCAAAACTGACTGAATCAATCATTTATTTTATAAACCTTGTCTTATACACATAGGCTTTGTCATGTTAAAACAGAAAAGGATCCTGTCCAAACTGTTGCTAGATTAAAATTAGAAGCACACAATTTACTAGAATATCATTATATGCTTAAACATTAAGATGTGTACTTATGGAAATTCCTAAAGTAGTCAAACCTGTTCAGTAGGAGGGGGTGTCCCAATAATTTTGGGAATATAGTGTATCTCTACATCTAGCTATGTGATGCTATAGGGTTTGTGTACCTCCTCAACCTCCATGGTGACTGAAGACAGCCTGGACTGCAGCTGATGAAAACGGGTCACCAGCTCGCCCATCATCTCACACTTCGCTGACACCTCAACCACCTGGAAGAGAATACATACATATTCTCAGTATTCACAGTAAGGAAAAAAAAAATATTCGGTCCCCTGCTGATTGTCTATGTTTGCCCACTGACAAAGAAATGATCAGTCTATAATTTTAATGGTAGGTTTATTTTAACAGTGAGAGACAGAATAACAACAACAAAAGAAATCCAGAAAAACACATTTCAAGAAAGTTTTAAATTGATTTGCATTTTAATGAGTGAAATAAGTATTTGATCACCTATCAATCAGCAAGATTTCTGGCTCCCAGGTGTCTTTTATACAGATAACAAAATGAGATGTCTTCAAGGGAGTGCTCCTAATCTCAGCTTGTTACCTGTATAAAAGACACCTGTCCACAGAATCAATCAATCAGATTCCAAACTCTCCACCATGGCCAAGATAAAAGAGTTGTCCAAGGATGTCAGGGACAAGATTCTAGACCTAAACAAGGCTGAAATGGGCTAAAAGACTGTCGCCAAGCATCTTGGTGAGAAGGTGACAGTTGGTGCGATCATTTGCAAATGAAAGAAACACCAAGTAACTGTCAATCTCCCTCGGACTGCGGCTTCATGCAAGATCTCACCTCGTGGAGTTTCAATGATCATGAGAACGGTGAGGAATCAGCCCAGAATTACTCGGGAGGACCTTGTCAATAATCTCAAGGCAGCTGGAATCACAGTCACCAAGAAAACAATTGGTAACACACTACACCGTGAAGGACTAAAATCCTGCAGCGCCCACAAGGTCCTCCTGCTCAAGAAAGCACATGTTCAAGCCCGTCTGAAGTTTGCAAGTGAACATCTGATTCAGAGGAGAACTGGGTGAAAATTTTGTCATCAGATGAGACCAAAATCGAGCTCTTTGGCATCAACTCAACTCACTATGTTTGGTGGAGTGGGAATGCTGCCTATGACCCCAAGAACACCATCCCTACCGTCAAACATGGAGGTGGAAACATTATGCTTTGGAAGTGTTTTTCTGCTAGGGGGAAAGGACAACTGCACCACATCAAAGGGATGATGGACAGGGCTATGTACCATCAAACCTTCCCCCAGCCAGGGCATTAAAATGGGTCGTGGATGGGTATTCCAGCATGACAATGATAAAACACATGGCCAAGGCAACAAAGGAGTGGCTCAAGAAGAAGCACATTAAGGTCCTGGAGTGGCCTAGCCAGTCTCCAGACCTTAATCTCATAGAAAATCTGTGAAGAGATCTGAAGGTTCGAGTTGCCAAATGTCAGCCTCGAAACTTTAATGACTTGGAGAGGATCTGCAAAGAGGTGTGGGACAAAATCCCTCCTGAGATGTGTGCAAACCTGGTGGCCAACTACAAGAAACATCTGACATCTGTAATTGCCAAAAAGGATTTTGCCGCCAAGTCCTAAGTCATGTTTTGTGAAGGGGTCAAATACCTATTTCACTCAATAAAATGCAAATCACTATCTAACTTTTTTTTTAAATGTGATTTTTTTTGTTATTAACTGTTCAAATAAATCTACCATTAAAATTATAGACTGATAATTTCTTTCAATCAGGCAGTACCTGGTCGCCTTCATAGGGTTGGTACTGAAAGCGGAGTGGCAGGCAAAAGGCAGAGATGTTGGCCTGCATGAGAGCGTCTCTGTCCTGGTTCTGGCTCAGTTCTGACAAAGCTGTGTCCAGCTGCTGCATCCCAGCGCTCAAGTTCTGTTGGGCCCATTGGCGACTAGCCAGGTAAAAATGGCCCACCTTGGATATGGATTGGTGGTAACTCAGGTCGCAGCACTGAGAGGACATGAAATGAGAGGTTGAGTTAAACCTACTCAATATTGAAACCTGATTATATAGAAGGAATATAATGAACTTACATCTATGAGAGCTGAGAGATCCTGAAGATAGTATTTGTTCATGCATGCATTTGCTGCAGCCAAGTTGAGCAGGTAGTCATTGCGTGCTTTTGTGCACTTTAGCTGAATCTCCTGAACTTTACTTTGCCTCTGTGCACACATAAAGAGATGAGATGTAACCTCAGATTTTACTGGAACAATCCACACACACTCAGTGAGTCATACGTCAAATCACACTAGGTGGCCACAATAACCAACCGCTGTGATCTATAGTCTGCCAGTCACTTGCCCTACATCACTCTGCACGGTGGAGGCTGCAGCTCAAGTTCATGCAGGCAAAACACTGTGACATTCTGTTGCTGCCTTGATTTTGTCACCAGGCAGATTTTTTTGTGTGTGTGGCATAACCTTATTTATTTGTCTTTAAAAAACAAACAAAAAAAACTTTATAAACTACCCAACATTTTTGTTTGCTTATATATATATATATATATATATATGCACCACCAGTCAAAAGTTATATATACTACCAGTCAAAAGTTAACGTTTTTTTAACTCTCTTTTTTAAGTCTCTTCTGCTCAGCAAACCTGCATTTATTAGATACAAAGTACAGCAAAAACAGTATTTTAAAAAATATATTTTTACTATTTAAAATAACTGTGTTCTATTTGAATACATTTTAAAATGTAATTTATTCCTTTGATCAAACCTCAATTTTCAGCATCATTGCTTTTCATTTGTTGTTCAAGAAACACTAGTTTTTATGATTATTATTATCATCATCAATAATAAACAGTTAAGTTTAGGACATTTTTTCAGGATTCTGATGAATAGTAAGATCCAAAGATCAGCATTTGTCTGAAATTAAAAAAGATTGTGTAACATTTTACACTATAACGTTTAAAAGCTTGGAGTCAGTATAATTGTTATTTTATTTTATTTACAAATAATTATATTCATTAAAAATGCTGTCTATCTGAACTTTCTATTTATCAAAGAAACCTCAAAAAATATATTCAGCTGTTTTCAACATAATAATAATAATGAATGAGCAGCAAATCAAAATATTAGAATGATTATTGAAGGATCATGTGACTGGAGTAATGACGCAAAAAAATCAGCTTGGAAATCACAGGAATAAATTACATTTTAAAATAAATAAATTACAGTTTTTGCTGTACCTTGGATCTAACAAATAGAGGATTGGTGAGCAGTAGAGATGTCTTTAAGAAACAAAACGTTGTACTTTTCAAAAAGTTTGACTGGTAGTGTATGTGGGGAAATGGTTAAAAGTGGAAATTCTCTCTTTTTTATTTTGGGAATCAACATTATGCCACAAGTGCTACCGATTCGAGTATAACTTGTATTATTTGTAATCCTTAAATATATCTAAATTACAACCATTTAATTCACAACTATTTCATAGTTTTGATATTAAAGGGGAGATATACTTTCTCTATTTGTCTTTCCATCTTTTTAGATGCACTTTGCTTTTGCTTTTCCTCCAGTCTGACTGCTTCCTTTAGTTTGCCTTCTGCAGACAGGAACTCGGTGTAGTATTGGTAATATGTCTTCAAGGCCTGTTTTTAATGAAAATAGGAATGAGATCTGCAGTGACATTTAACAAACCATTAACTGTTAATGCAAACAAACATAATTTCAGAAAGAAAAACGTGGCTCGACAAGAGAAATAAAGGGTTAATCTCACTGTAAGAAGTTCTGCAGTGACTTTCAGAAGTCCATCCTGTAACTGGGTGCAAATGTCTCTGCTCTGAAAAACATAAATAATAAGAAACAAAAAGATAAATGATCATTTTAGCAACTGTGTATTGCATTGTCTAGCGAGTGGCAGGTGACTGTGCCAAAGGTGCTGTATATGTCTGTGCACGGTCTGCAAAGTGTCAGTGCAAAGGAAGCCACATGTACATACGTGGGTATGTTTGCTCCTTCAAGTCAAATAATGTGTGGGTGTTTCATTGTGCAAATGTGGAAGGATGTGAAAATGTGTTTGAGTGGGTGTGTACCCGTTTGGCCAGGCGTTGGGCATGTTCAACACAGTGTGAAAGCTGCTGAGGCAGAGTGTTGCTGTAGCTGTCACTCAAGAAACTGTGATCTCTGCTCTCCTGACGTGTTTGCGTCAACAACACCTGCCAGCAGTTAACCACAGACTGATGGCTGGGCTCTTTCCTGAGGGGGACAGGAACAGAGAATTGAGTTACCAAGTTCCTGGTAAGTAACAGATACAAAACCATATATTTCTAGCCAGGTTTGCCTAAAAAAAAAAAAAAATGCAGTCAAACCAAAAGTATTCAGACACCTTCAACATTTCTCACATTATCAGTTTATTTTTCCTAGTTTAGCAAATTGTAATAAAATAAACAAGTAGTCAGAGTTTAACTGTGTCAGAATGAATTTATCTTGATAATGTCAGATAACTTTGATAGAAAGATATGTAATGGATTACGGTCAACCAAAAATTCAGACAACTGTTAGAATGACAATACTATCAACTACCAACTATCAATAATTTGTTGACCAGTTACCAAGCAATGTTTAATTTTGTTCAGTCTGTGATGTAAAAAGGTTGCATTAGCAATTAAAGAAAAACACTTAAGCAAAACATGGTCAGGTCATAGTTTCTGAATAATTTTTGGTCCCAAATTTGTATCAGTTTTACTGTTAGTCCACTCTATGAAGTTTTTTTTGGTATAATATGTCATGTTTACTTTATTTTGCTCTCCTCACTTACAGAAATGATCTGTAGTGTCCTGCACCCACTAGTAAAAATTATTAACAACTCTTTTGTCTGAATAGTTTTAGGTTTCATTATATACATTACTATTTAAAATTTGGGGTCAGTACAATTTTTTTTTCTTTATTTACTTTTTTAAAAGAAATTAATACTTTTATTGAGAAAGAATGCATTGAATTGATTAAAAGTGACAATAAAGTCATTAAGGTTTCTATTTCAAATACATGCTAAAGTAATGGTTGGACATAATCACTGGAATAAAGTGCATTTTAAAATATATTAAACTTGAAAACAGTTACTTTAAAGGTGCCATAGAATGCATTGATACAATATTTTAAATTGTTCTCTGATATTTACATAGAAGGTATATATATGGCTTAGGTAAGGGCAAAATTCTCCGGAAACGGTCCATTTGCAACCCTAGGATTTGTCCTTAGAATGAAATGGTCTGTTATTACCTTATTTGGAAGGTTCATAAATAATAATGATGAGCTCTGCTCTGTTTAACTGTTTCACAGAGCGGCTCGTTTTAGTAGCTCGCACAGCAGGAAGGAAACACATAAAGGAAAATACATATTTTAATCACAGGTGTGATTGAGGATGGTGTTTAAGACTCACGGTATGTCATGTCCATGCACAAAACTGTTATTATTCAACTATGCCAAGGCAAATACAGTTTTCCATTTTATGGCACCTTTAATTATAATAATAA
>NW_027394557.1:0-17060 GCF_049309525.1 Garra rufa | reverse complement strand
ATTTCACCTCTCTTTCAGTTACCAGTTTTAATCATTTTAGTTAACAGTGATGACACTGCTGTTTTATAAATGTTTAATGATTTTTTTTTAAATATGTCTTTATAGTTTTTATTATTTATTTATTAATTTTTAGGTTTTAGTTTATTCAGTTTTAGTTATTACTTTGATTAAATTAAAATGAGAAATATTGCCTTGGCAACTAGCTGATTTAAAATAATTTAATATTTTTGTCTTTTATTTTGTTTCTTTGAATGAAAATGTTTCTTTATGGTTTTAGTTTTAGTTTAGTGAACAATTAAATTTTGTGGTGTTTTTTAAACAATTCTTATTTTTTGTTTTGTTTTTTAAAAAATATACAGTTTTTAATTTATTTTTTAAAATATGTTTATATAGTTTTTATTTATTCATTTATTTTCAAGTTTTAGTTCATTTAGTTTTAGATCATGCTTAAACTTAAACTAAATTAAAATGGTAAAAATTGCCTTGGCAACTATTAATTTTCCTTAGATTTAGTGTTACAGGACTTAAACTAAACAAAAATACAATTTTACAAAAACCCTGCTTAGAAGTGAATAATAAAACCCTACAGTAAGTTTTTTGTTTGAGTTGGTTGTAATATTTTTTCCACATCTTTCTCATCCTAGTCATGTGATCTGCATCCGGCCATGTTTTCTGCGTTGGTGGGTGACAAACCTGAGTTTGTGCGGCTTCTGCTTGAGAATGGAGTGTGTGTAAGGAAGTTTCTGGAGCACGAAGACACTCTCTGTGAACTTTACGCTCACCTGCCCGCCTGCTTCTTCCTGCGCAAACTCGCTAAACGAGTCCAGGGTGGAAAAATCCGCAAGGGTCAAGAGCCACCGCCTGGAAGCAAAAAGATTTCCTTGAGTCACGTTGCTGATGAAGTGCGCCACCTGCTGGGGAGTTTTACACAACCGCTATATGTGCCCTCGCGCTACAAGATGACCAAAGATGATGTCCGTTTAGCGGCAAGTTTAAGAACAGCACCTCAAAAACACCTCAGCAACAAAAACATAAATTCTAATCAATTTTAAAAATTCAGTATTTATTGTCAGTCATTATTAATATAGTTGATAAAATATTAAAATCATTATTATTATTATTTATTTATTTATTTTTAATTTTAGTTGTTTTATTAATGCATGTTAGCAAGTTTATGCATTATTTCCATTTTTATTAGTTTCTGTTGTCTTTATAGCAATTGTTGCACTTCGCCTTAATTTTATTTGTAGGTGCAAAGGCAACATTTTAAATTTAAAATTTCAAGACAAACATTTTAAGTTTGTCATTTAGGCCCGGTTTTCGCAGACAGGGTTTAGACTAAGCCAGGATTAGGCCATAGTTCAATTAGGACATTTAAGTAATTTTTATAAGCATGCTTAGAAAAAAACATTACTGTCGTGCATCTTGAGACAAAACGAAGGCACTGATATATTTTAAGATCAATCAGTGCAATTTTGTTTCAGTTGAAACAGCTCAGACTTACATTTTAGTCTAGGACTAGGCTCAAGCCTTGTCTGTGAAACCGGGGGATAATGTTTACATGTCATTTCAGCTTTATTTGAATTAATGAAAACAATTTGTAATATTTTTGTTAACAATAACAACACTGCTGAGAATTAAACTTACTTCCATCAGTGCAAAAACATTCTGATGTAAATGTAATTTTAATTATGTTATTGTACTATATTAAACTTATAGGCCTGGTTTCGCAGACAGGGCTTAGACTAAGCCAGGATTAGCCCATAGTTCAATTAGGACATTTAAGTAATATTTATAAACATGCTTAGAAAAACACATTACTGTCATGCATCTTGAGACAAAACAAAGGCACTGATATAATTTAAGATTAGTCAGCGCAAGTTTCTTTCAGTTGAAACAGCTCAGACTTACATTTTAGTCTTAGACTAGGCTTAAGCCTTGTCTGTGAAACGGGGTTATAATTATAAGAAAGTGGGTTATTAATTTATTTTATGTATTGTTTTTAAATTATATTATTTTAGTTTAGTTTTTAGTAATTTTGTTATTTACATTTTTGTCATTTATATATACATTTTTGTTTTTTAAATATTAATATTTTGCTTTATTTCAGTTTTAAGAACAGCACCTTAAAAACACCTCAGCAACAAAGACATAAATGCTAATACATTTAAATAATGCAGTGTTTATGGTTAATCATTATTAATATTATGAATATAGTTGATAAAATATTAAAAACATTATTATTTATTTTATATATTTTTTTCCATTTTAATTTTAGTTGTTTTATTAATGGATGTGTTAGCAATTTTATGTATGTTTTATTGAATTTTTATTTTATTATTTCTATTTAAAAAAAAAATTGTTTTAGTTTTAGCATTTTTTGTACTTCAGTTTAATTTTATTTCAGTTAGTTGCAATACCACAATGAAATAAATCCTGATGACACTAAAGTAAGCTTCTTTTCTTTATACAAAATGTAATAAAATATTAAAAACATTATTATTATTAATTTTATTTTATTATGATTTTAATTTTTGTTGTTTTATTATTGCATGTGTTAGCAAGTTTATGCATGTTTTATTTTCATTTTTATTAGTTTTTGTTTTTTTAATATTTCTATTTAACTTTTTTGTTTTGTTTTAGTTTTAGCAATTTTTGTACTTCAGCTTAATTTTATTTCATTTAGTTGCAAAGGCAACTGTTCAAATTTAATTTTTTTTTTTTTTTAAATATTAATATTTTTCTTTATTTATTTGAGTTTTAGTTTAATTTTAGTACTTCAACTTGAACTTATTTGTTTAGTTTGTTGCTAAGATACCATTTCAAATTTAAAATGCAGGTTACCAAGTTTATGCATGTTTTTTCCCATTTTTATTAGTTTTTGTTTTTTAAATATTTCTATTTAGCTTTATTTTTGTACTTCAGCTTAACTTTATTTCATTTAGTTGCAAAGGCAACATTTCAAATTTGAATGTTGAATGTTTAAATGTTATTTCAGCTTTATTTCAGTTAATTAAAATGATTTGTATTCATTTTTTGTTAACAATAATAACACTGCTGAGAATTAAAACTTATTTCCATCAGTGAAAAAAAATATTAAAACAAAATCTATGATGTTAATTTAATTTCAATTATGTTATTTTATTATATTATTTTAATTATGTTATTTTATTATTTTATCTAATCTATTATCTAATAATTGTAAAAAAAAAAAAGTGGGTTGTTAATTTACATGTATGCATTTTTATATAATTATATAACTTTTTATATATATATTTTTTCAGTTTTCGTTTTAATTGTAGTTTTGAATAATTTTGTTATTTACATTTTTGTCATTTTATATACGTTTTTGTTTTTTAAATATGAATATTTAGCTTTATTTATTTCAGTTTATTTTAATTTTAGTACTTCAACTTGAACTTATTTTCAGTTTGTTGCTAAGACAACATTTCGATTTACAAAAAATATCCTTGAATTTTTTTTTCTAATATTTATATTTTTCATATTTTTCATATTCATATTTCGGCTTTATTTTTAATAAACAAACACTTTTAAAATATTTTAATAGTTTTAGTTACCAATAACACTGGTATACAACAATAAAATTTTATTGATATTGATAAATTATAAGTCATTTTCTGTCTGTGTCAAGTCAGTGTGTTTTCTTCATTGTTTTTTGGTCGTGTCTCAGGTGCCGTCCAAAGGCCATATAGATCTGCCATGTTCAGGTGAAGAGTTGACCCCAGACACGGTTTGGGATCCGGGTCGGGATCTCTTCCTTTGGGCCATCGTACAGAATAACACAGAACTGGCAGAGATCGGCTGGGAGCAGGTACAGCATTAGTCATCAACTCTTCGGTTTATCATTATATTGATAGAAACTAGTTGGTGCTGATAGCCTTGTGGGCAGCGCGCCAACATATAGCGTCTTTGTGCCCTGAGCGTTCCGTGTTCGAATCCAGACTCGAGGACTTTTGCCGATCCCGCCCCCATCTCTCTCCCACTTCACTTCCTGTCATTACTGACCTGTCCTATCATAATAAAGGCAAAAATGAAAAAAAAAAAAAAAATCTTTAGAAAGTGATATTTATACTGAAGATACTTGAATGAAATACCTTCTATATAGTCTATAATTTCTCATTTCTAAATATTTGTAAGACGTAACTAAGTAAAATTATTCTCTCGCTCTCTGGAAATCTTGATTTAGATTGATCAGTGTTGTTGTGTCTCTTTAATAAAAAATAAAAAAAAAATTAAATCTGAATCAAAAGATTTGCCCCGATCTGAATCAAATGATTTACACTCCAAAGACCCAATCTAAATAAAAAGATTTGCGAACCTGCTCCGAAGTTCCGATGTGAATCAAATGATTCACGCTTCAAAGACCCGATCTGAATCAAACGAACCGTGAACCCGGTCTGAAGTTCCAATCTGAGTCAAATGATTTGCACTCCAAAGACCCAATCTAAATCAAAAGATTCACAAACCTCTCCGAAATTCTGATCTGAATCAAATGATTCATGCTTCAAAGACCCGATCTGAATCAAACGAACCGTGAACCCGGTCTGAAGTTCCAATCTGAGTCAAATGATTTGCACTCCAAATACCCGATCTAAATAAAAAGATTTGCGAACCTGCTCCGAAGTTATGATCTGAATCAAATCATTTATGCTCCAAAGACCCAATCTAATTCAAAAGATTCACAAACCTCTCCGAAATTCTGCTCTGAATCAAATGATTCATGCTCCAAAGACCCGATCTAAATCAAAAGATTCATGAACTTGCTCTGAAGTTCCAAAGTGAATCAAATGATTCACGCTTCAAAGATCTGATCTGAATCAAAAGAACCGTGAACCCGATCTGAAGTTCCAATCTGAGTCAAATGATTTGCACTTCAAATACCCGATCTAAATTAAAAGATTCACAAACCTCTCCGAAATTCCGATCTGAATCAAATGATTCACGCTTCAAAGACCTGATCTGAATCAAAAGAACCGTCAGCCCGGTCTGAAGTTCCAATCTGACTCAAATGATTTGCATTCCAAAGACCCAATCTAAATCAAAAGATTCACGAACTTGCTCCGAAATTCTGATCTGAATCAAATGATTTGCGAACCTGCTCCGAAGTTCCGATGTGAATCAAATGATTCATGCTTCAAAGGCCCGATCTGAATCAAACGAACCGTGAACCCGGTCTGAAGTTCCAATCTGAGTCAAATGATTTGCACTCCAAAGACCCAATCTAAATCAAAAGATTCACGAACTTGCTCCGAAGTTCCGATCTGAATCAAATGATTCGTGCTTCAAAGGCCCGATCTGAATCAAAAGAACCGTGAACCCGGTCTGAAGTTCCAATCTGAGTCAAATGATTTGCACTCCAAAGACCCAATCTAAATCAAAAGATTCACGAACTTGCTCCGAAGTTCCGATCTGAATCAAATGATTCGTGCTTCAAAGGCCCGATCTGAATCAAAAGAACCGTGAACCCGGTCTGAAGTTCCAATCTGAGTCAAATGATTTGCACTCCAAATACCCGATCTAAATCAAAAGATTCACAAACCTCTCTGAAATTCCGATCTGAATCAAATAATTCACGCTTCAAAGACCTGATCTGAATCAAAAGATTCGCACTCCAAAGAATCAAAACATGCTCTGAAGTTCTGATATGAATCAAAAGATTCATGAACCCACTCCGAAATTCCAGTCTGAATCAAATGATTTGCATTCCAAAGACCCAATCTGAATCAAAATATTCATAAACACGATCCGAAGTTCCGATCTGAATCAAATGATTCATGCTTCAAAGGCCCGATCTGAATCAAAAGAACCGTGAACCCGGTCTGAAGTCCCAATCTGAGTCAAATGATTTGCATTCCAAAGACCCAATCTAAATCAAAAGATTCACGAACTTGCTGCGAAATTCTGATCTGAATCAAATGATTTGCGAACCTGCTCCGAAGTTCCGATGTGAATCAAATGATTCATGCTTCAAAGGCCCGATCTGAATCAAACGAACCGTGAACCCGGTCTGAAGTTCCAATCTGAGTCAAATGATTTGCACTCCAAAGACCCAATCTAAATCAAAAGATTCACGAACTTGCTCCGAAGTTCCGATCTGAATCAAATGATTCATGCTTCAAAGGCCCGATCTGAATCAAAAGAACCGTGAACCCGGTCTGAAGTTCCAATCTGAGTCAAATGATTTGCACTCCAAATACCCGATCTAAATCAAAAGATTCACAAACCTCTCTGAAATTCCGATCTGAATCAAATAATTCACGCTTCAAAGACCTGATCTGAATCAAAAGATTCGCACTCCAAAGAATCAAAACATGCTCTGAAGTTCTGATATGAATCAAAAGATTCATGAACCCACTCCGAAATTCCAGTCTAAATCAAATGATTTGCATTCCAAAGACCCAATCTGAATCAAAGTATTCATAAACACGATCCGACGTTCGAATCTGAATAAAAGGATTTAAGCTCCAAAGACCCGATCTGAATCAAAAGATTCAAATCTATTCATCTGAATAATGATTCGTAAACCATCATTTCAGATCAGGACTTCGGAGCATGGAGTCTGAATCGTTCAATTTGAGAAATGATTTGCGAACCCGCACTGAAGTCCCAATCTGAATCGATATGCGATTCTCGATATGCGAATTTCCGATCGAAATCAAATGATTCGCGAGACCTGATCTGAATCAAAAGATTTGAACTCCAAAGACCCTCTATTACTTTACAATTATTTAATGAAATATGCGCTAATTTGCATACATTTCTAGAACAGAAATCTAAACACTGGATGAAGTCAGTTTCAGAATTCTTTTAAATTCTTTTTAAAAAATTTTTTTGATATATTAGTGTCAAATGTTTTTACAGAGGGGATTTTGGGTATCTCATATTGTCACTCCATAATTCAGAAAAAACTTAGAACAAAGGAAACAATGTATTTTAGGGTATAAAACATTTTTAGGGTATAAAATCAAGCAAATTATATATGAACAAATCCATCTGTAAAAACCTTCAGAATACAGATAGGAATATAAAGTTTGGTGTGTGTAAGTGCTACTGAAGTGGAGATTTATGGCTCAGTGTAGGAGAAAAAACTCATTTTGAGAAAACAGCCTTTAAAAATATGGATTGTAATTGAAATCTATTGAAACAAATAGATAAAGTGCTATAAAAGAAACACTTAACAGTGTCTTTTGGATGTTTTCTTTCCACTAGTCTGAAAAAACACTTTATGAAAAAGCAAAAAGCACAAAATCTCAAACTTGACAGGTGCATGAAAAAACTGTGTTCCCTTTAAGGCGAGACACTGCAGGTGAATAGGGTACAAAAATTGACTAATAGTTATCGCCTTACTTACCCAGTTGATTGATTACATTAATAATTGCAAACAGTTTTTGTATTACAAGTTTTCTAAAATCTTAGGTTTAAATATGCAAATATGGTTTTATTTATTGAAATATCCACTAATTTGCATACATTTCTAGTACAAAAATCTAAACACTGGATCAAGTCAGTTTCAAAATTCTTGTTTAATTTTTTGGACATATTAGAGTCAAATGTTTTTACAGAGGGGATTTTGTCACTCTATAATTCAGAACAAATTTAGAACAGACAGGAAACAATGTATTTTCTTTTACCATTTTTGGGGGAACAAAATGTTGTATAAAATCAAGCAAGTTCTATATGAACAAATCACTCTGTAAAACCTTCAGGAAATATACAGGAATAAAAATGTAAAGTTTGGTGTGTGTAAGTGCTACTAAATTGGAGTTTTGTGGCTCAGTGTAGGAGAAAAAACTCATTTTGAGAAAACAGCGTTTAAAAATATGTATTGTAATTGAAATCTATTGACACAAATAGATAAAGTGCTATAAAAGAAACACTTAAAAGTGTTATTTTGGTGTTTTCTTTCCACTAGTTTAAAAAAACACTTCATGAAACACCGAAAAGCCCAAAATCTCAAACTTGACAGGTGCATGAAAAAACTGTTTTAATGACAGTCATGTCATTGTGTTTGCAGTGTAGAGACTGTATCGCAGCCGCTCTGGCAGCCTGTAAGATCTTGAGGAAACTGGCGCAGGAGACTGGAGAGGACGATAGCGAGGAGGCGAAGGAAATGAGAGAACTGGCCAACCACTATGAGAAACAAGCCATCGGTACGAGCCGGCACACATCTCCTCATGACCTCTGAGCAGAGCTGTGACCTTTAACTCTGTGCTGTTGACTTCCTGTCCCAGGTGTGTTCAGCGAGTGCCACAGCTGGGACGCGCAGCGGGTGCAGAAACTGCTGATCCGTGTCTCGCCATCGTGGGGCAAAACCACCTGTCTGTGGCTCGCGCTCGAGGCTGACGCTAAGAGCTTCATCGCTCACTCAGGAGTCCAGGTGAACCAACCTGTTGTTTGTTTTGGAAAAATGTGACCCTGGACCACAAAACCAGTCTTAAGTCGCTGGGGTATATTTGTAGCAATAGCCAAAAATACATTGCATGGGTCAAAATTATTGATTTTTCTTTTATGTCAAAAATCATTAGGAAATTAAGTAAAGATCATGTTCCATGAAGATTTTTTGTAAAATTCCTACTGTAAACCTATCCAAATGTAATTTTTGATTAGTAATATGCATTGCTAAGAACTTAATTTGGACAACTTTAAATGTGATTTTCTCAGTATTTTGATTTTTTGCACCCTCAGATTTCAGATTTTCAAATAGATGTATCTCAGCTAAATATTGTCCTATCCTAACAAACCATACATCAATAGAAAGCTTATTTATTGAGCTTTCATATGATGTATATATCTCAGTTTTGTAAAAATTTAACCTTATGGCTGGTTTTGTGGTCCAGGGTCACAAATATAAATGGCTTTTCTGTCTCGCAGAAAAACGTATCACAGAATGTTCCCATGCGACATGTGCCGTATATTCCAAGTGTTTAGGGGTTATATGACAGGGTTTGGAGATAAATTAAAAAAAAACTGAAATTTAACAAGCTGTTTAATAAATATGCAGCATTTCATTGAATTTTTGACACTGAAAATATATCACCTTGTAACAAAATCGTATACACTACCAGTCGAAAGTTTTGAAACAGTAAGATTTTTTGTTTTTGAAAGAAGTCTCTTCTGCTCCCCAAGCCTGCATTTCTTTGATCCAAGGTACAGCAAAAGCAGTATAATTTTGAAATATTTTTACTATTTAAAATAACTGCTTTCTATTAGAATGTATTTTAAAATGTAATTTATTCCTGTGATTTCAAAGCTGATTTTTTAGCATTATTAGTCCAGTCCCATGATCCTTCAAAAATCATTCTAATATTTTGATTTGCTGCTCAAAAAACGTTTATTATTATTATTATGTTAAAAAACAGCAGTTTAGAATTTTTTTCAGGTTTCTTTGATGAATCGAAAGTTTAGAAGAACAGCATTTATCTGAAACTGAAATCTTTTGTTACATTATACATGTCTTTATCATCAGTATAAAGCATTCTTGCAAAATAAAAGTATTAATTTATTTTAAAAATATTTTTTGAATGATGTAGTGTATAATGTTACAAAAGCTTTTTATTTCAGATAAATGCTGATCTTTGGATCTTTCAGTTCATCAAAGAATACTGTTCTCCAAAAATGTTCTCAACTGCTTTAAAGTATTGCTAATAATAATAGTAAATGTTTTTTGAGCAGCAAATCTGCATATAGAATGATTTCTGAAGGATCATGTGACACTGAAAACTGAAGTAATGATGCTAAAATTTAGTTTCGATCACAGAAAGAAATTACATTTTAACATATATTCAAATAAAAAACAGTTATTTTAAATAGTAAAATTATTTCAATTTTTTGCTGTAATTTGGATCAAATAAATGCAGGCTTGAAGACTTTAAAAAACCGTCTTTTCAAAAACTTTTGACTGGTAGTATACATTATTATTACTGATATCATACAAATTATTTAGTCTAAGTGTTCAGTAACCAATATGCAGTATTTTAATTTTAATTATTAATTACAGCAATGCGTCTTTACACAAATCATCTTTAATGTTATATAGATATTATTATTACTAGTATTATTATTATTTAATTCATACTATTTATTCATAATAATTATTCAATGATGATTATTACTAATATGCAGAACTATTTGTATTTTTAGTTTTTTTGACGCAATAAATATAAAATAATATTAGGGAGCAAATATTCATTATGTATATTACATAAAGATATTATTATCATCTGATCATACAGTGCCATTCAAAAGTTTAGGATTAGGAAGATTTTTGATGTTTTTAAAGTTGTTTCAAGGCTGCGTTTATTTGATCAAAAATACAGAAAAATGCAATATTGTGAAATATTAATATGATGTAAAATAACATTTTTCTATTTTAATATATGTTAAAATCGAAATTATTATGATTTTATTATTATTATTATTATTACTTTATTATTAATAAGTCTTACTGATGCCAAACTTTTGAATGACAGTGTATTTTATTATTATTTTATAAATGAAAATAATTACAAAAATATGTTTTTATTGATTTTTTTACAATATATTTATTCATGAAATTTCATTTGTATATTATTAAAAAGTTGTTTTGTTGTCTAAAAGATTGCTTATATCTTATTTGGAGCCTGTTAAAGGTTAAGCAATTAATGCAAACCATACACTCAAAATAATAAATCCTTACCTGTGAACACTGTTATTTTTGGTGTTTTCTGTACTTTCTCAGGCTCTGCTGACTCAGATCTGGTGTGGAGAGCTGTCTGTGGATAATCCACATTGGAAAGTGCTGGTCTGCATGGTCTTCTTTCCTTTCATATACACCGGTTTCCTGACTTTCAGGTAAAAACATAAAAATAAAAAAAAACATGATGGGCAAATAATTACAACATTTCACACCAAAGGTGTACATTTCTACAAAATTAACTAGAAAAAGAAAGTTCATTAATGGAAGCTTTGTTACTTTAGATTAAAAAATACATTGTATGGGTCAAATTTATTGATTTTTCTTTAATGCCAAAAATCATTAGGAAATTAAGTAAAGATCATGTTGCATGAAGATTTTTTGTAAAATTCCTACTATAAATATGTCAAAATGTAATTTTTGATTAGTAATATGCATTGTTAAGAACTTAATTTGGACAACTTTAAAGGTGATTTTCTCAGTATTTTGATTTTTTTGCATCCTCAGATTGCAGATTTTCAAATAGTTGTATCTCGGCCAAATATTGTCCTATACTAACAAACCATACACCAATAGAAAGTTTATTTATTGAGCTTTCATTTGATGTATACATCTCAGTTTTGTAAAATTTAACCTTATGACTGGTTTTGTGGTCCAGGGTCACATATATAAACATAAACATTTAAACATATAATAATACATTATAATTGATACAATTAAAATTATACATAATAATTAATAAAAACTTGATTAAAAATATTTTAATACAAATATATCATATCATAGTACGAGGGCATTTTAGTGGCACATTAAAAAACTAAGATTATCAGATCAAAGGCATAATATTTTGAGAATAAAGTCAAAATTATGAGCACAACGTCAAAATTATAAGAATGAAGTAAAAATATTTTGAGAATAAAGTTGAAATTAAGAAAATAAAAGTCTAAAAGTTTTGAGAATAAAGTCGAAATTACAAGAATAATGTCGAAATTATGAGAATAAAGTCAAAATATTTCAAGAATTAAGTCAAAATTAATAGCAAAGAGTCATAATGTTTTGAGATTAAAGTCAAAATTACAAGAATAATGTCGAAATTATGAGAATAAAGTCAAAATATTTCAAGAATTAAGTCAAAATTAATAGAAAAGAGTCATAATGTTTTGAGATTAAAGTCAAAATTACAAGAATAATGTCGAAATTATGAGAATAAAGTCAAAATATTTCAAGAATTAAGTCAAAATTAATAGAAAAGAGTCAAAATGTTTTGAGAATAAAGTCAAAATTACAAGAATAATGTCGAAATTATGAGAATAAAGTCAAAATATTTCAAGAATTAAGTCAAAATTAATAGAAAAGAGTCATAATGTTTTGAGATTAAAGTCAAAATTACAAGAATAATGTCGAAATTATGAGAATAAAGTCAAAATATTTCAAGAATTAAGTCAAAATTAATAGAAAAGAGTCATAATGTTTTGAGATTAAAGTCAAAATTACAAGAATAATGTCGAAATTATGAGAATAAAGTCAAAATATTTCAAGAATTAAGTCAAAATTAATAGAAAAGAGTCATAATGTTTTGAGATTAAAGTCAAAATTACAAGAATAATGTCGAAATTATGAGAATAAAGTCAAAATATTTCAAGAATTAAGTCAAAATTAATAGAAAAGAGTCAAAATGTTTTGAGAATAAAGTCAAAATTACAAGAATAATGTCGAAATTATGAGAATAAAGTCAAAATATTTCAAGAATTAAGTCAAAATTAATAGAAAAGAGTCATAATGTTTTGAGATTAAAGTCAAAATTACAAGAATAATGTCGAAATTATGAGAATAAAGTCAAAATATTTCAAGAATTAAGTCAAAATTAATAGAAAAGAGTCATAATGTTTTGAGATTAAAGTCAAAATTACAAGAATAATGTCGAAATTATGAGAATAAAGTCAAAATATTTCAAGAATTAAGTCAAAATTAATAGAAAAGAGTCATAATGTTTTGAGATTAAAGTCAAAATTACAAGAATAATGTCGAAATTATGAGAATAAAGTCAAAATATTTCAAGAATTAAGTCAAAATTAATAGAAAAGAGTCAAAATGTTTTGAGAATAAAGTCAAAATTACAAGAATAATGTCGAAATTATGAGAATAAAGTCAAAATATTTCAAGAATTAAGTCAAAATTAATAGAAAAGAGTCATAATGTTTTGAGATTAAAGTCAAAATTACAAGAATAATGTCGAAATTATGAGAATAAAGTCAAAATATTTCAAGAATTAAGTCAAAATTAATAGAAAAGAGTCATAATGTTTTGAGATTAAAGTCAAAATTACAAGAATAATGTCGAAATTATGAGAATAAAGTCAAAATATTTCAAGAATTAAGTCAAAATTAATAGAAAAGAGTCATAATGTTTTGAGATTAAAGTCAAAATTACAAGAATAATGTCGAAATTATGAGAATAAAGTCAAAATATTTCAAGAATTAAGTCAAAATTAATAGAAAAGAGTCATAATGTTTTGAGATTAAAGTCAAAATTACAAGAATAATGTCGAAATTATGAGAATAAAGTCAAAATATTTCAAGAATTAAGTCAAAATTAATAGAAAAGAGTCATAATGTTTTGAGATTAAAGTCAAAATTACAAGAATAATGTCGAAATTATGAGAATAAAGTCAAAATATTTCAAGAATTAAGTCAAAATTAATAGAAAAGAGTCATAATGTTTTGAGATTAAAGTCAAAATTACAAGAATAATGTCGAAATTATGAGAATAAAGTCAAAATATTTCAAGAATTAAGTCAAAATTAATAGAAAAGAGTCATAATGTTTTGAGATTAAAGTCAAAATTACAAGAATAATGTCGAAATTATGAGAATAAAGTCAAAATATTTCAAGAATTAAGTCAAAATTAATAGAAAAGAGTCATAATGTTTTGAGAATAAAGTCAAAATTACAAGAATAATGTCGAAATTATGAGAATAAAGTCAAAATATTTCAAGAATTAAGTCAAAATTAATAGAAAAAGAGTCATAATGTTTTGAGAATAAAGTCAAAATTACAAGAATAATGTCGAAATTATGAGAATAAAGTCAAAATATTTCAAGAATTAAGTCAAAATTAATAGAAAAGAGTCAAAATGTTTTGAGAATAAAGTCAAAATTACAAGAATAATGTCGAAATTATGAGAATAAAGTCAAAATATTTCAAGAATTAAGTCAAAATTAATAGAAAAGAGTCAAAATGTTTTTGAGAATAAAGTCAAAATTACAAGAATAATGTCGAAATTATGAGAATAAAGTCAAAATATTTCAAGTTAAGTCAAAATTAATAGAAAAGAGTCATAATGTTTTGAGATTAAAGTCAAAATTACAAGAATAATGTCGAAATTATGAGAATAAAGTCAAAATATTTCAAGAATTAAGTCAAAATTAATAGAAAAGAGTCATAATGTTTTGAGATTAAAGTCAAAAAGATTTGAGAATAAAGTTGAAATTACAAGAATAAAGTCAAAATATTTCAAAAATAAAGTCAAAATTACTAGAAAAGAGTCAAAATGTTTTGAGAATAAAGTCAAAATTACAAGAATAATGTCGAAATTATGAGAATAAAGTCAAAATATTTCAAAAATAAAGTCAAAATTACTAGAAAAGAGTCAAAATGTTTTGAGAATAAAGTCAAAATTACAAGAATAATGTCGAAATTATGAGAATAAAGTCAAAATATTTCAAGAATTAAGTCAAAATTAATAGAAAAGAGTCAAAATGTTTTGAGAATAAAGTCAAAATTACAAGAATAATGTCGAAATTATGAGAATAAAGTCAAAATATTTCAAGAATTAAGTCAAAATTAATAGAAAAGAGTCATAATGTTTTGAGATTAAAGTCAAAAAGATTTGAGAATAAAGTTGAAATTACAAGAATAAAGTCAAAATATTTCAAAAATAAAGTCAAAATTACTAGAAAAGAGTCAAAATGTTTTGAGAATAAAGTCAAAATTATGAGAATAAAGACAAAATGTTTTGAGAATAAAGTCGAATCTAGAAGAATGATGTTGATTTTTTATTTCTATATTATCAATTACAAGAATAAAGCCCAAATTACTAGAAAAGAGTCAAAATATTTTGAGAATAAAGTCAAAATGTTTTGAGAATAAAGTAGAAACTAGAAGAATGATGTTGATTCTTTATTTCTATATTATCAATTACAAGAATAAAGCCAAAATTACTAGAAAAGAGTCAAAATGTTTCGAGAATAAAGTCGAAATGTTTAAAAAATAAAGTCAAAAAGTTTTTACAATAAAGTAGAAATTACAAGAATAAAGTCGAAATTATGAGATAAAGTCAAAATATTTTAAGAATAAAGTCAAAATCATGAGAATACAGTCAAAATGTTTTGAAAATAAAGTCGGAAGATGAGAGTAAAGAAGAAATATTTTGAGAATAAAGTCAAAATTACTAGAAAAGTGTCAAAATATTTTGAGAATAAAGTCAAAATTATGAGAATAAAGACAAAATGTTTTGAGAATAAAGTCAAAATTACTAGAAAAGAGTCAAAATATTTTGAGAATAAAGTCAAAATTATGAGAATAAAGTCAAAAAGTTTTGAGAATAAAGTCTAAACTTGAAGAATGATGTTGATTCTTTATTTCTATATTATCAATTACAAGAGTAAAGTCAAAATTACTAGAAAAGAGTCAAAAAGTTTTGAGAATAAAGTCAAAATTATGAGAATAAAGACAAAATGTTTTGAGAATAAAGTCAAAAAGTTTTGAGAATAAAGTCTAAACTTGAAGAATGATGTTGATTCTTTATTTCTATATTATCAATTACAAGAATAAAGCCAAAATTACTAGAAAAGAGTCAAAATGTTTCGAGAATAAAGTCGAAATGTTTAAAAAATAAAGTCAAAAAGTTTTGACAATAAAGTAGAAATTACAAGAATAAAGTCGAAATTATGAGATAAAGTCAAAATATTTTAAGAATAAAGTCAAAATCATGAGAATACAGTCAAAATGTTTTGAAAATAAAGTCGGAAGATGAGAGTAAAGAAGAAATGTTTCGAGAATAAAGTCAAAATTACTAGAAAAGAGTCAAAATATTTTGAGAATAAAGTCAAAATTACTAGAAAAGTGTCAAAATATTTTGAGAATAAAGTCAAAATTACTAGAAAAGTGTCAAAATATTTTGAGAATAAAGTCAAAATTATGAGAATAAAGACAAAATGTTTTGAGAATAAAGTCAAAATTACTAGAAAAGAGTCAAAATATTTTGAGAATAAAGTCAAAATTATGAGAATAAAGACAAAATATTTTGAGAATAAAGTCAAAATTACTAGAAAAGAGTCAAAATATTTTGAGAATAAAGTCAAAATTACTAGAAAAGAGTCAAAATATTTTGAGAATAAAGTCAAAATTACTAGAAAAGTGTCAAAATATTTTGAGAATAAAGTCAAAATTATGAGAATAAAGACAAAATGTTTTGAGAATAAAGTCAAAATTACTAGAAAAGTGTCAAAATATTTTGAGAATAAAGTCAAAATTATGAGAATAAAGACAAAATGTTTTGAGAATAAAGTCAAAATTACTAGAAAAGAGTCAAAATGTTTCGAGAATAAAGTCGAAACTTGAAGAATGATGTTGATTCTTTATTTCTATATTATCAATTACAAGAATAAAGCCAAAATTACTAGAAAAGAGTCAAAATGTTTCGAGAATAAAGTCGAAATGTTTAAAAAATAAAGTCAAAAAGTTTTTACAATAAAGTAGAAATTACAAGAATAAAGTCGAAATTATGAGATAAAGTCAAAATATTTTAAGAATAAAGTCAAAATCATGAGAATACAGTCAAAATGTTTTGAAAATAAAGTCGGAAGATGAGAGTAAAGAAGAAATGTTTCGAGAATAAAGTCAAAATTACTAGAAAAGAGTCAAAATATTTTGAGAATAAAGTCAAAATTACTAGAAAAGTGTCAAAATATTCTGAGAATAAAGTCAAAATTATGAGAATAAAGACAAAATATTTTGAGAATAAAGTCAAAATTACTAGAAAAGTGTCAAAATATTTTGAGAATAAAGTCAAAATTATGAGAATAAAGACAAAATGTTTCGAGAATAAAGTCGAAACTTGAAGAATGATGTTGATTCTTTATTTCTATATTATCAATTACAAGAATAAAGCCAAAATTACTAGAAAAGAGTCAAAATGTTTCGAGAATAAAGTCGAAATGTTTAAAAAATAAAGTCAAAAAGTTTTTACAATAAAGTAGAAATTACAAGAATAAAGTCGAAATTATGAGATAAAGTCAAAATATTTTAAGAATAAAGTCAAAATCATGAGAATACAGTCAAAATGTTTTGAAAATAAAGTCGAAATG
>NW_027394556.1:0-17099 GCF_049309525.1 Garra rufa | reverse complement strand
CTTCTCCAAACATCGCGAGACGGTATTTCAGTGGCGTGACGTCAGAACAGACAGAAACAGTCAACATGTCGCTGGCGAGGTAAGTTGTACTGAATCTCTTTTTGTGATTTATGTTTCAATTTGTGCATTAAAGTTAAATATTAGGAGAATTACGAGCTTTTATTTGTTCACACATGATTCTGGTTGTTCATTTTCGTTCTTCCTTAGCTGAGTTGTGTATTTTGACGTGCTGAGGCCTGCGGTGTTGTGCTCTTTGTATCACCGGGATGCTAAAAAGCTAATGCTACGTCAACAGCAAAGCAAAAAAAAAAAAAAATTTTTGACACACAGATAAATATTAAATAAGGGATAAATATCCGTTTCATCTATATCCATGCTTATTAAAATTTCTATAAAACGTTTAAAACATTTGTTTCGTCTCCATTCTTAGAGGTAATAGGTACCTCTTGTACGTTAAAGAGACGTTTGTTGTAGCCTTTGAAATCAAAATTTTCTCTGGTTGAAATACACAGTGTCCACAATTTTTACATCATACACTCATATACTAATGTGTATAGATATAAGTTTACATCAACTATTTAGTGACCACCCGATGATTTAATATTTTCTGTTTTCCTAACTTGCCTTTTTCCCCCCATCTTGTAGTTTTCTCCCCGCACCCACCCAACTGTCCCAGGACCAGCTGGAGGCAGAGGAGAGGTCTCGTGTTCAGAGGTCCCAGTCCACTGCTTTGGTCTCCACCCGCAGAGAACCACCTCCTTACGGCTTTAGAAAATCATGGATTCCCCGGGCACTAGAGGTACTGCAACAGGAGATATAATATATGCATAATGTATTAGACATACATGCCATGTGATACCTGAATACTTGCTTCTTATTGTCTGGAAAGTGTGCATTCAAACTATCCAGTCAGTTTAATCACATTCTAAATTTATGCAATGTCTTAATTGAAACACACATAGATAAAGAGTTATCAACACCACCCTGTGATTTTGATCAATAAGTATCACTGCTCCATTCTTAGCTGGTAATGTTGTATTTTAAATATTTAAACTTGCAGTTTTACTGAGCAGAGAGATGCTGCACAGATGCAAGTAATTCACACACAGCCTCTCTCTGATTCTTTTAGATTAATTTAAATAAATGTAATCATTCAGCACTTGATCTTAGTGTCTGATTTAAGGTTTGCAAAATTCTATATCTAACAAAGTAAGACTAGTATTGCATTCGGTGGTTCTTTGTCTCTGCTTGTGCTTTCAAATTCACACCTAGCTGGGGATTACCCTTAATATATCCATATTAAATGTAAGTGCTGTTTAAAAACTAATCTTGTTTTAAAGGACTTTGGAGATGGAGGAGCTTTTCCAGAGATCCATGTGGCCCAATATCCTTTAGAAATGGGTAGGAAGAAAAGGACCTCCAATGCTCTGGCAGTGCAAGTGGATGCAGAGGGCAAGATCAAATATGACGCCATTGCTAGACAAGGTCAAAACAAAGACAAGGTGCATTATCTTTCTGTGTTGTTGAATTGTCCATATTTTCAGTGGCTCAAGGCTGAAGAGGATGTGATGTTATTCCTTATTTATTTTGGGCTTTTCTTTTTGGAACAGGTCATATTCAGTAAATACACAGACATGCTTCCTAAGGAAGTGCTAAATGAAGATGATCCTGAGCTGCACAAACCCGATGAAGAGGCAGTAAAAGAGGTGAGGTCACCAAAAAACAAAACCTGTATTAAAAAAGTGGGGTACATGGGGTTTTCTTTCCTGCATAAACATAATTTTAACTATTGTTGTTTTAAATTGGTTTTAATCAAGCAATAATCCTTTCGCTTATGAAGTCAAGCCAGCATGATGCAACTGTCCTTTTTCCTCTTGCTGTAGCTTACAGAAAAGACCAGAGCAGCTCTGGAGAAACAGGTCTCGCAGAAAATTGCAGCCGCCATGCCTGTACGTGCTGCAGACAAACAGGCCCCAGCACAATATATCAGGTAAGAGAAGTTCCACTGACGAATGCGCTTAAATTTGGAGTATAAATAAAAGTGCTGGGATATTAGCAGTATGATGTTGATTACCACAGCAAGTTTTTTAACTGGTCCATTGATTAAAAAAAGTGCAGCTTGTGCATGAATTATTCAGTTGTCTAAAGCATCCTTCATGATCTGGGAGTAGAGGCTTCCATTTGAACTGCATTACTGTAACACATTTTAGTTTAAATACACTGAACGGGCAATCAGTTATTTTCAGTGGTAATCAACATTATGCCACAGATACTGTCGACACTCGACAGAGCTTGTATTGAACCTGGAATATTTTTTCAAAGTCAATCTGAGATTTTCTGTGCAGTTGCCTTTGCTTTTCAAGATGTTGACAGCATTTTGTTTTTTAGTTAAGTTTAAAGAATATTAAGTGTTCATATATTTTTTTTTAAAGGTACACGCCTTCACAGCAAGGACTTGCATTTAACTCCGGAGCCAAACAGAGAGTCATCCGTATGGTGGAAATGCAGAAGGATCCAATGGAACCTCCACGATTCAAGTATGTCACCTTATTCTGAGATTTAAGTGACAGTGAATGTGATCTGTGTGGGAAACTCACAAGAAACTCAATGTTTGTGTTTTCTAACAGAATCAATAAGAAAATTCCTCGTGGACCTCCATCACCTCCTGCTCCAGTCATGCACTCTCCAAGCAGAAAGGTAGGAGTTTGGCTTCCGCCAACTATAGATCCCAACGTCGATAATCATCGGCTTTGTTTACAGAATCCACAGAAACCTGTCTAGAGGAAAAATTTCTGAGAACATCTCAACTAAACTCAAAGTGTCTGTTTTTTCCTCTTTTTTTCTCTTTTTTTTAAGATGACTGTGAAAGAACAACAGGAGTGGAAGATTCCTCCTTGTATATCCAACTGGAAGAACGCAAAGGTATCACTGAGCCTCCATCAATTATTCATCTTTTTATTCTTCACTAAAAATATTGACAATAAATACAACTGTGTGTTGCTTTCTCACATCTATCATTGTTGCTTCTCAGGGTTATACCATTCCACTAGACAAGCGTTTGGCTGCTGACGGACGAGGACTTCAAACAGTCCACATCAATGAGAACTTTGCCAAGCTGGCTGAGGCTTTGTACATTGCGGACAGAAAGGTAGACCACCTTCCCTTAACACTCTGAATCTCACATTGCTAATTTTACTGACTTTTAGAAAGTTAAGAAATGGTCAGGACTCTGTCAACGTTACAGAACAGTTTCTCAAACTAAAATAATGACTGGAGCAGTATATGTCTCAGGGTGATATCTTTAAAAGAATAGTGACATGGTGATAAATATGGAGAGTAATTCATTTACAGTTCTAGCTTCATCCTGATGCAAATGCTCACTTTTTACAATAAAAACAGTTCTCAATAAATGAGAAAATAAATAAAAAATAAGTTCTTCTCTAGGGCTAACTCTGTTTTGTTTTTACTGATGTGTGTGCATGACTGATACTGATGTTGTTGGTTGTGTGATGTGTACAGGCCAGAGAGGCTGTAGAGATGAGAGCTCAAGTGGAAAAGAAGATGGCCCAGAAGGAGAAAGAAAAGAAAGAGGAGAAGCTGAGAGAATTGGCTAAAATGGCTAGGGACAGAAGAGCTGGTATCAAAGTCCACGGAGACAAAGGTAGAAAAACAAAAAAATGCACACCATCGCTGAATGTCTACAATGAGAATTGAGAATGCTTTTTAAATTTTAATTGAAACCTTAGGCAGTTGGGTATCAAACTGGATACAGTTTTTTTTTTAATTGATTTTAAAGTTTAAGTAGCGTAAAATGGATTGAATTTAAAATAAACAATCCTTTTACATGTTACCATATACAGTGTATGGGATATTTTCAGAAACATTAGATATTTATGTATAACAATCAATAAAATAGTTTAATTCATAACATTTTATCTTAAGTGTTATTAAAGTATCATGAAACCCCATGTAAAGCTGTGGAAATGTAGGAGTGAAGAGTGGAGAAAACAACCAATAAAACGCAGACCTATAGCCCACTCATTATACAGAGAAATGAATATTATAATATGAGCAGAGAAAGAAAGAAAAATAAACAACAACAGAGATGTGCTTGATGTACTTTAAAAATACAATAATAATATAATACAATAATAATATGATAATGAACTCTCAAGAAATCTGTCATTAGAGACTAACAACTATCATGAAACAAAACCAATATTTTTTGATAAATTATTTATTGGTCTGTGTGAAAAATGAAGAACATTTAAAGTTATATTAATAGTTTTACATTTATCAGTACTACAGTCCTAAAATGAATGACACGTCAGTTTAAAACAAAGAATAAACATATACCCCCGGTTTCACAGACAAGGCTTAAGCCTAGTCCTAGACCAAAATGTAAGTCTGCTTTTGTTTTGTTTCAGGATGCACACCGGTAATGGTTTTTTTTCTAAGCATGTTTATAAAGTTACTGTGAAACCGGGCCATAGTTACTTATACTTTACTCTCCTTTAAATTTTCAGTCTTTATCCTTGTGTGCTTTGTATCACAATAATTTGTCATATTATCGGGTTCATAGTCAGACATTCTACTGTATTAGTACCCATTTTCATGTCTCGAGCATGAGAGAATATGAAATATGTTCACATAAACTTGAAACACGCTTGGTCCAGTCCGGATATGAACTATGGTCCATGCAGCGAGTGTTAAACTCATTGCGGCGTTCTCTCAGAAACTGTTCTCTCGTGGGCGCTCCACGTGTTGTTATATTAAATATTATTACAGTCATGTTTACAGAGATGAACTGATAGCGCCGTTGCTCTTGATTTTTAAATTCTCCGCTGTAAGATGACCTCATGCATAATACAGCGCTGTGATTGGATCGTAGGAGTTAATTCATATGAATAACACTGGACAAAAAAAAGTTATGGTGATGTAGGTTTAACTTTTTTTTATTTAGGAGAAACGAAATGGCTTAAAAATGGAAATGAAAAATAACCACTTTTCCTTTAATAATAGAAACAATGATTGCTGTTATAGTTTTCACTGATGTACAACCTGTACATAAAAAATGTGTTTTAGGGCTTCATGACACTTTAATAGATTTTGTAATTCATGTATTGAAAGTAAGAGAATTTGGTCTCGACCCTGGTTTTTACCGACCCTCGTCAGGTCATCTGTGTGCTGTCACTTTTGGCGAGATCACCGTCTGTGTCTTTGATTTTCTCTCAGGTGGTGAGGAAACAGAAGTCAGAGAGCGTGACGAGATCCGACACGAGAGGAGGAAAGAAAGGCAGCATGACAGGAACATCTCCAGAGCCGCCCCTGATAAGAGGTACATGCATTTATTACACTTTTGCCCTAAATCATTCATGTTCCGGTAGAACCAGTGCACACATTTCACTCTAACCTACATGGTTTAATGTTATTTTCTGTCCTCTGATCTCACACAAGTCCCACAGGTGTCCATTTTTACATCAGGCACCTTTTAGTGAAACAAACTGACACATCCTCTATTCAGACCAAGCTTGTTGTACTACTTAAAATGCATTAATCTACTTGTAATAACTTGAATTATTTATGCTTTTTCCTCAAAATATGTTCTTGTGAGAATTCCCTGAACTCCCAGTTTGAGACTTGTGTAATGTAGCGTGATAAGTGCGGCTTTATGTATGAGCTGTTAATGTGAGTCAGAGATGGGGACTCGAGTTTGAGACTCGGACTCCAGTGCGACTTAAGTCGCGCACACAGTGACTTCAGACTTGACTTGAGACTCGTCCTCGAAAGACTTCAGACTCGACTCGGACTCGAGCTGCGGGACTCGTGAACAATGTTTATTTTTTAGGAAACAACTAATGACCTCGCTGTTATTCCCCTGCCTCCGTTTTTTTTTTTTTTTTTTTTAGGCGTGGCTGCCACACATGAGAGGACAACAAACACACGTCGACTGCATTGCCATTCATCATTTGGATTTAAAAACTTCAAACAAGACGGCCCAAACAGAAGAAGCAGAATAATAATATTTATACCTAAATTATTTATAGATAACGTTTGTGTATATAGGCCTATATGTAGGCTACAATATATATTATTTTGAAACAATAATAAATTAGGCTCAAACATTATTAACAAACGTGCGTGTTTAGCCTATTTGAGCACTTCCGTCACTGAACAAGCAGCCTACAAAACGCTAAAATAAATAATACATTTAAATAAAAAAGTAGCCTAAATAAGAATGTTAAATAAGCTATTAAATAAACATTCGTTGCAAAAATTCCTTAAACCTCGCCCGGACCTTGTCTGACAGCTCATCAGAATACTGGCCCGAGTCCGACTGGAACTTTTTTCTTTCTCTTTCCCATTACACAGCTGCTGTTTTTAATAGCAACGTGATTTATTTAGTTTATGAAGTAAATTTAGAAATATATTTGGAACACGTTTTGTTTGTGAAATTCAAGTTTTTGTTTTTTTAAAGTAGGCTAACCACCAAGCGGCCAGCGACAGACAAAGTCTCTCTTAAGTCATCACGATTTCAATTAAAATCCATAGATATTAAAAACTTAAAGCATATCACAATATTAGTTTTATCGTTTAAACTAGATAAATGTGTGCTATTAGGCGCATATCCAGTCGTTTGCGCAAAGAGTGAAAGCTGAAGCTGGCTTTGCAGGACATGGAGGTGCCGGTGCAATGTGAAACTTCATTGTGGGTATAAAGGTAGGAGTAGTATATCATTCAGAGCTGTAAATAAATAATTTTAAATAATTCAAATCGAAAACAAAACTCTTTCATTAGCTATAGGCCTAATCCATGAAGACACATTTAGGCATTCATTGCGTCCGATGAGCAGATGACGAGTCAGAATCATCAACTTCACCTTTGCGACAAATAGTTTATTAATAAATAATTCGAATATCTCCTTACTTTTCCCCAGACAAATTCATGGTAATTATTTTTGCTGGGGCTTTGCGGTCAGCTTTAGTCTATTGAGTGCATTTGAACGCGGAACTTACAGCTTCGTTGAAGGCACTTGAGGTGGCGCGGTATTGGGACAGTCACAGCCTTTGTTTTGCTTCCACCATGTAAGTGGGCCTAACTGTACTTTAGTAGGCTAGTGTCTCCCAAATATTGCTCAATCTCTTTTACTTTTGCTGTCTGTTAGTGGCGCAGCAGTCTGATCTTCTTCATTCATATTTAAGCGCGAATGAGAACCGTTTCGCGGGGGATGAAAGGTGTATGAAAAAAAAAAAAGAATATTCAAATCTTAAATTTTAAAATCGAATGTCAACCCACCGAACGAATATTCGAATAATCAAATATTCTGGTCCAGCCTTAACAGTGAAAGGGTAGGCTTAAAAAACATACTAAATGGTGCTTTCTTAATTTTTGATCTGTACTGTGTGTTCATGCTACAAGGCAAAATACAGATATTAACTTAAAAGTAAAGCATTTTTGGTGTTTTTGTCATGTTGAAATAGCCTGTTTATACTTATTATATATCAAAATCAAAGCAGATACTGTATGCTAATAGATAAAGGAGTAATAATAACATATTACATGCTTTGAATTCCTTATATATAGCTATGCAGTGTTGGATGGGTCGCTGTACGTGATGCAACACTTATTATAACCAGAGACTTAATATAATAAAGAGACTTGAGACTTGACTTGGACTCTAGCTCAAAGACTTGTGAGCATCTCTGATGTGAGTTTAACTGATGTTGGTGTGATTTTGGTCTGTCCAGGTCGAAGTTACAAAGAGATCAGGACAGGGACATCAGTGAGCTCATTGCCCTGGGCCAGCCCAACCCCCGTACCTCCAATGAGGCTCAGTATGATCAGAGACTCTTCAATCAAAGCAAGGTAATCAACCCTCAGGCTTTGCTAATCTCTGATTACTGATTTCAGGTCAGTAAAGAGATCATTAGGATGGAATAGTGGTTTTGCCTTTTCGTTTAGATTAAGGTGTGCCCTTTTATATCATCATTTATCACAAAATATTATATTTCGGTTTCAATCTGAAATGCATGCCTTATGCCAACTAGTGGTCTAAATGGAAATAAAAATCCAACTGTGGTCAAATGATAATCAAAACATGATTAGACCGTGTAAAGTTAAGTCAGAAAATTAATAGTGCATATACATTTTTACAGTTGTTTAACATATTTTGACTATAAAAGGTTAAAAATCCAAGGCCAGAAATTGCAAAAGACTTTCTACAGCTGTGAAACCCACTCTTTCTTTTATGTTTTTCAGGGAATGGACAGTGGTTTTGCTGGTGGAGAAGATGAGATGTATAATGTGTATGATCAGCCCTTTAGAGGTGGCAGAGACATGGCACAGAATATTTACAGACCAAGTAAGAACGCAGATAAGGAAATGTATGGAGACGACTTGGACACACTCATGCAGAGCAACAGGTATGGAGACACTTGGACTGAATATTTGAAAGAAATGCAATTTTGATTAGCTTTCTAGATAATATGCTTATAAAGGCCCTATTTGTCTCTTTTGTTTACTGTTTTACCTTTTTATTTTGAGTGCACACAATTTAACCATGTCTCTTCTCTCTCCAGGTTTGTTCCTGATAGGGAGTTCTCAGGTGCTGACCACGGCCCCCGACGGGATGGGCCTGTGCAGTTTGAGGAGGATCCTTTCGGTCTGGACAAGTTCTTAGAAGAAGCCAAACAGCATGGGGGCTCCAAAAGGGCATCCACTAGTGGGCGCTCCAAGGACTATGATCATGAGAAGAAACGCAGAAAGGAGTGAGACACTTCCTCTCTCAATAGTTGCAGGGTCAATTCCTCCACTACCCCTACTTTTTTGTAGCTGTGAAGTGAATGACGAAATATTAGTAATATGGTATATCATTCTTTTTTTTTTTTATTTTTAGTTTTTATCATCCTCTTAAATCTAAATGTTTTTTCCAGTCATGTTTTCTGCAACTCAAAAGTGTGAACTTAAACCTGTTGTACTGCAAAGCCACCCTAATAAATTTCTTGTAGAGGATTACATTGAATGTAAGAGATTGTTTATGGCAGGTGTGAAATTTGTCCAAAGTAATCTCTTAACAGTGCTCCAACTGCTTTGGTGTAAAGTGAAATTGATTTTAAATGACTCTCTCCATTAGTCTTATAAATCTAGTCCACAGCGGTTTCTTCTGCTGAGTTTACTGTTCACACCCTAGAGCAAATTAAGCCTCTCCTGTTCTCCTTGAGATTGTCCAAGATTTAGAGCTTTATAGGAAATACATTGCTTACATTTTTAATGCAAAAATGAGTGTTTGTTGGTCCTCTATTAATAAATGAGTTGAACAATTCTTTAAATAAATTTCTGTCCCCTAGGATAATTTAAATATTAACCAAAAAAATGGAAAAGATATAATACTTTTTAAGGTGTTGATTTAATTTATTTCTTATTTTAAGGAAAGGTTAAACACTGGGAAAAGAATGGTGTGGAAACAATTTTCATTAAGAAATTGCTAATTTACGGTGCCCGCCAGGGGACACCTTCGGTTCACTTATGTTTGTCGTGGCCACGAGATATTAATTCGTGGGAACGTGATATTATGTCGTGGCCACGAGATATTAATTCGTGGGAACGTCATATTAACTCGTGGGAACGTCATTATGTCGTGGCCACGACATAATATGACGTTCCCACGAGTTAATATGACATTCCCACGAATTAATATCTTGTGGCCACGACATAATATTACGTTCCCACGAATTAATATCTCGTGGCCACGACAAACATAAGTGAACCGAAGGTGTCCCCTGGCGGGCACCGTACTAATTCCTTTATAAATTACAATAATTACAAAGAATCAACACATTGAATACATAACGAAAGTGTTTTATGTATGGTCAGAAATTTACAGCAAGTAATCAGTGTACAATACTGGTGCTTACCATCACACAAGCATTTAAAGAAAACAAAAGAGATGATGTCTAAAGGGTGATGGTGAAGAAGAAATGTAATGGTGTCATTATCAGAATGTGATTTTTCATGCTGTTAGTTGACTGCTATAGCTAGAAATACTTATTCAACCTATTATCTAAAAAAAAGAATCTCTTTGTAAATCAAAATTTGCTTGGAGGTTGATCAAGACCATGATTGCATAGTTTAAAGATTCCTTTAAACTTTTAAGTAGTAAAAAGTACACCTAGTATATCTAAAACTACATAATTTCATTATAGGCAGTAGCAATATCATCTGCCATTATGTGCTATGTGTATTATAGTGCTATGTGTGTGTATGCTAGGGATGCAATAAACTCTTTAAGAGTTATCAGGCCAGTCTAACTCAAATAAATAGTTCTGAAAGATCATCTTTACTTTAGCTGTGTGTAGCACATTGTAAATATCCAATGTAGAAGTTGCTAATATGATTTAGTTTCCTAATTGAAACATTCTTTGTATGAGTAATATTAAGACGTTTTAAATGCCTAGAGTTGTATGATTTTTTTTTTCTTCTTACGTTTGGGCTCATTTTTCAAGAAATAATTCAATTTACATAATGATTAAATGTCCCCAATGAATTTAAAGGGCCAATAAATAACAGCAACTTCTCTGCTCCAAAAACTGTTCTGGGATTTATGTGTTGCTTAAAGGAATGTCTGTCCCATTTATTACCTTTGATTCCTATTAATATATCACTGGAAATTTAGCAACCACCAGGTCCACAGTTTAAAAAAGAGAGTGAGAGTCAAGGTTTCATTGCTCATAATTTTAATCTACTAATAAGAGCTCAGGTTAACACTTTGTATGCACATTCTGGAAATAAAGTATTTTTTATCTTTTGATTTTGGGGTAAAAATAAGACCATGACTTGGTTTCATGAGACTTACTCAAAAATTGTATTTCTACTGTAACTATCTGTTTATAAAGTTCATTAAAATCCAGTGGAAAACAGATATGCTTAATACAAGGCAGAATCTATATGTCTTTTTACAGCCCCACAATCATTATCAAAATATCCTTTCTCATTTTGTTTCTCATTTCAATTCAGCATTGTCCAGGTATTCAGGTGTATTTAATTCTTCAGGACAGGCAGATAATGAGTCCTCACAGGTGTATTTAATTCTTCAGGACAGGCAGATAATGAGTCCTCACTCTTCTGTTGTTTGTATTTCTAAATGCATAGACCAAGAAAAATGAGTTCCTCATTGATGACAGCCTAAGGAAATTGGTTCTTTTGCAAGCTTTTGTATAGTTTGAAGAACAAACAACCAGCACATTGTTTTGTGTCATAATGGAAACTTTGGCAAGCAGACAAAAGCTAAGATTGACAGGTTCTTATCTGCTGTCCATGGAGGAACAACCTGCAATATTCCAGGCTGGTTGTTTCAGTCCATTGAGCAAAAAGCTTTTTGTTCTTTTAGAGCAGAGACCAAAACAGCATTCAAATAGCATTCAGCTGCACGTCTGGAGCACCAGAGCGCTTCAGAAAAGAAAGTAATGGTTGTGTCAGTCAAACAGAGCCCTCTTTAAGATTAACCAGTAAATAGCAATTTATATGTTTACTAAGGATACTTTACTTAAATTAATTAAAAAAAAATTAAATTCCTTTAAAAACTCACTTGACCAATATTTAAGAGCGAATATATTTCTTTCTATTAACTGTCCTGAACAAATGTAATTTCCATAACATACATTAAGCAGGGATGTGATTTTTCCGGATTAATCCGGAATTCCGGATTTTTCGACCTGAAAATGTGACCTATGTCACGTATTTGCGACCGTTCGCAAATGGCGGATGGCGAAGTATGATTCCGGACCGCAAGATGCGTCCATACCGACCGTGAAAGCTTTTGACATAATAAAAAAAAATGCCAAACGCTATTTCTAATAAATACATTTATATCAAGCACACTACGGTCAGCGTTTGGGTGCAATCTGTGCAGTGAGGAGAGCAGAGATCGGCAGACAGATGTAGCTTTCAGTGAGTGAAAAACGTAGATGGAAAATGCATTATTTTGGGGTTACGTCGCAAAATAATGTAAATATAATTTTTATACTGTATTTTCATACATATATTTTAAACCACGACGGTGAGCCAATGGATATTAAACAAGCAACGTGAAAACTGCATATATTAAAGTGAAAGTAAAAACAGCGCTTTCAGCATCTAATGTGCACATTCTCTAAGAGACAATGATAGACGAATATACTTCATATGCTGATATTAATTTACTTTCCTAATATTTCTCTTCTGCAAAATAAAAAGAAACGTATTTTGTGTAGGCTAAGGGTTTTTGAAAGTCGGACCTTGAAATAAAGCTCTTCATTTTTATTGATGACTGTAGTGTTATTAGGGGTTAAGAAAGACTTAATTATTTGAGGTGGTCTTAAATGTGGGGACTAAAAGGCAATAATTACGATGGAAATTTATAAGGTTATCCATTGAATAAATATGAGCGCTGCGCGTTTGAAAGTCAGCTGTGGCGCTGTTTTGTGTATCATTCTGATAGCGCCTCCTGCTGGAAGAGAATGATCTGACATTTTTAATCAGCTCGTACGTCTACTGTTGTCAAAAAGACCAATGTAAACAAATCAGTCAATGGTTTTAAGCACCACACACCTAGAGCTGTAAATGTTATCTGATGGATCGACAAGATCATGTCTTATACAAATTTAAACAATTAAGGAAATAAAATATATGTTAATTAATATAATACTTGATTGACAAATAATTGTTTAAATTAATATAAGAATTGAAGGACTCTTGAAGGCTGAAATGTGAATTTTATAATTTAAGAAATCTTTTTTGTTTTGTGAAACCTGCATCTCAATTGTAAATCATGCTTTTTACAGTCATTTTAATAATTTATTTATTTAGTAATTACATTTTGTTCAGGTCTTTAAAAAAGTATTTAAATGTGTAGAATTTAAGATAAAATATGCTGCAGATACCCTGGTCTCGCAAAAAAAAACAAAAACATAGTTTTTTATATATAATTTATATATAACTGCGCACGGCTGGTGCGCAGGGTTCATTACTGGACCTCGAGCCGTTTTAGTTGAAGACCCCTTGATTAGATGATCGATTTTGAGTGGGAGGGGGGGTATATTTTCCTGTCTTAGTATATTTTCCTGCTTTTTTGTCCTTAGCCAATCACATGCCTGATTAAGGCATCATTTCTGATATGAGGACCTTTTACGTAAATATCGAAATCTTTTATGTCACTGTTTGTTTGGATTATTATAATAAAGCAATTCAAATGTTAACCATTCAACTGTCGTGGACCGCGCATTCCAGGGCCCAGTTTATGGCAAGGGCCCCTCCCTGGCCACAATAGTGGACAAAAGTTTGCTACATTTTGATTGGATCTTGGTGGACTAACATAAGCAAACTGTCCAACGCCATCAGATAAGGATGCCAGGACAACTGCCAGACACCTTTTAGAGGGCAAGAAGAGACCTTTGGGACAAAAACCCGGGAAAGACAGAACTTCCTATTGGTCAAGACGCAGTTTCTGCCCTTCACCCACCTTGAGACTGTTTCCTAAGGTTTGGTCCTGTGACAGCCATAAAAATTCCTTAGGATCTCCAGACGCAGCAGCAGTGGGTGAAACAAAGAGAGATCACAAAGATCCATCCAAATCCATTCATAACTATGTTTTCAAACCTTGAACTGATGCGAACCATAACGCACACATCTTATACTTATTCAGAGAAATAAGTATTCTCACTGACAGCGATGTGTAGTGCAACATCTTACACAAACTCAGCTGTTAATGGACAAATGAATGCATGCATGACAGTTCAATCTTTTCCCATCATGTTTGGACTTAATGTGTTTATTACATGACCAAATGTTTTCTGATTGTGTTTTGGAAAATGAGAAATGCACCAGTAAAACATTATTGACACTTTTCTAACTTTGTGTTTGGACTATGCAAATGACTTCCACAAGAGGAAAGAAGGGTGGACTACCCCATGTTCCCCCGCTCTGATGGAACCAGCCAATCACAACATGGAAATGGAGAAGCACCAAATTGCAATCTCCTCCTCATCGGAAAGGTATAAAGGTACCTCTCCAAAAGACACTCCTTGTACTGAGTCTGAGTCCCGTCGGGAAAAGACATAACAGTTACACCAGTTCTGAGTCTGAGTCCCGTAGGGGAAGGGACACTAACAGAGCAACAAAGTTCTGAGTCTCCGGCAGAGAAACACATCTTCTCCCATCCGTTGAGACGCTAACAGATACCTCCATTCTGAGTCTGAGGCCCACAAGGGTAAGACAATAGCAGATACTACAACTTTCTGAGCCTACTGTCCAGAGAGACAGAAACAGACGCTCCATGCTTCAAGTCTCCAGCTTTGAGGCAGCAGCAGATACGACCTCGTTCTGTCTGTGAGGAAAGAGATATTTTCCACGTTCAGAGTCTTCGTCCAGCGAGACAACAACAGACGCAGCATGTCCTAAGTCTCCACCCGAGAGAGACAAAGCGGATTGAACAAGTTCTGAGTCTCTAGCCCAGAGAGGCAGAAGACCAACAGACATTTGCAACAAGGTTAAGCTCCAGCGAGCAAACCTTCACTTCAGGTACCTTTGCTTGCGTGTTCCAAGCTAAGGGCCTTCAGCACCTACACCAGGGTCACATCTGCGTGTTGCAGATCTTAGGACCCTTTAGTACTCCAGGAGATCAGCATCCTACAGCACTTCACGTTCAAGGCTGTCGAAACGGATTCCTGCTCCTTTTCCCACTGACTGCTCCCAGCACAACCAGTGGAAGAATTCACCGCCACCGGACTGCTCACTCAACCACAGAGAACGTAAATATCACTTCCAAACCTCTTCCAGAGACCTTGGCATTGTTGTGTACTTTCAGTATATGATCTTTCTAATTTACATTAGATATTGTATAGCTGATTGCAGTTGATAACAAATAATAGCTAATTTATTTGCTTGATACATAATAAGGTTCTTCACCTTATTTGTTTCAGAGTAGCAACAGTTTATCTTTCCATAAGATAACATAGCTATGACATAGCAACACCCAACTGAATCACATTTTATGCATCTTATGCACTTTATTCCTTTTGCATTTATTGTATTCATTTAATAGTTGATTACTCCTGTCTATCATTTGTTAATAAATGTATTTTATTACACTTGCGTCTTCCTTGTGTTGATAATACAGTGAGAGGTTCTACAAGTTAGATATCCCACCAATCTTTCTTATGTGATGTACTCATAACCGCACATGAAGTGACACGTGATCCAAGAATCCTAACGTATCTGTGATACGAGTACCCATCACTACACTATTTCGCCTTCCTAGTGGGTGAAAGCAGAACTCACTATTGGCGTCCCTATGTGGGCCAAGTTAAAATGAGATGAGTCTCCAGTAAAATTCACTACACAACAATTACTATGTTTTTTTGGCTTTCATACTTTAATATTAAATGTCTCAGTCTAGAAGAAGGATAAAACAAATCTTGAAAATAAATAAATAGATAACTAACTTAATAAATAAATAAATTATGAATAAAGGTTTTAATATGGCCTTTTAATAAAGGAAAAATGCCTGTTTTTAATAACCAATGAGACATGACAGGGCCCAAAGACAAAACACCCTTGTATGCAATGTATAAAAACTGTTTGTGAGATCCAATATAAATGCCAGCATAAATTCACAAAAATTGCATTTACTGATGTCTAGCAATATTGTGACAACTTCAGGATGAAGGACAGTGTAACATTTGTCACAACACTGCTTGTCATTTTATTTAGTCTCCCTGAAAAAAAGTCAAATTATAGAAATCCATGTCTCAGAAAGAATTACTGTAGTATGTTGTCTTTTAATATTAGCTGTAAATCAGAGCCTGTTCTCTTGGTTTGGGTTGTAAAAACACTCCCAAAAGTAAGATGAAACCATCAATCTTTGCATTGATAAAGAAGGGAATTTAGACTGCAAATGGACTGATATGAACAAGATCAGTTGGCATACTTGCTTTTATTGTTGGCTTATTGCATCATTTGTCATGATGTCTGTGTGTCGGATGTTCAGCCATGATGAATGTAATGCTATGAAAACATGCTTTCACAGAAATTGATGTTCACTGAGCTCTTTCCTAAAAAGGAGGAAGTGGGTTTATCAAATATTCTCATTAGGAAATCTTGCAAAAACAAGGAAACAATCGCATAAACACCTGATTGAATATCTCAAAGGATTAGTTTACTTCCAGAACAAAAATTTACAGATAATTGACTTTGTCATCCAAGATGTTCATGTCTTACTTTCTTCAGTCGTAAAAAAAAAATATGTTTTTTGATGAAAACATTTCAGAACTTTTCTGCATATAGTGAACTTCAACGGTGCCCGTGAGTTTGAATTTCCAAAATGTTTAAATGCAGCTTCAAAGGGCTTTAAATGATCCCAGGCAAGGAATAAGGGCCTTATCTAGCAAAACGATTGGTCATTTTCTTAAATAAGTTAATATTTATTCACTTTTTAACCAGAAATGCTCATCTTGTCCAGCTCTGCAATGTGCATGTGTGCTCTGTGGGCTCCAATACAGTTAGGATATGTTGAAAAACCCATCTCATTTTCTCCTCCAATTTCAAAATCATCCCACATCTCTGTTTTACCTTTTTTTGTAAAGGGCGTTCTTTGCTTGTTCACTTTGTAAACACTTGGTCGGTACTTCTGCAGCGATATAGGACAATTTTGAAGTTTTGAGATGAGAGTTTTTCAAGCATTTGTGGTTAAAAAGTGTATAAATATTAATTTATTTAAGAAAATGACCAATCGTTTCACCAGATAAGACCCTTATTCCATGGCTGGCATTGTTTAGAGACCTTTGAAGCTGTATTTAAACAGCATTTTGGAAGTTCAAACCATCAAAGTCCACTTTATGGAGAAAATTCCTGAAATGTTTTCTTTAAAAACATAATTTCTTTATGACTGAAGAAAGAAAGAAATGAACATCTTGGATGACAATGGGGTGAGTAAATTATCTGTAAGTTTTTGCCTGAAAGTGAACTAATCCGTTAAATGCCTTTAAATGATTCATTGGGGGTCCCAGCTCAGTGCAAGCTTGACAGAAGTGTGCATTAAGAGCACATAGCTAGCGGATGATCTGTGG
>NW_027394555.1:0-17261 GCF_049309525.1 Garra rufa | reverse complement strand
TCTCCAGGCTCAAGCAGGTCCAAAATGCCAGACTTCTTGGTTATTTCTTTGTCAGAGATTGAACCGGTGTAAAGCTGGGAGATGAAAGTCACTGCACCACATGGAGCTACCCCAACTAGACCTTTGAATGTGGTAGTGCTCTTGTAATTAGAGAAGATCTCAGAGTGGAGTGTCAGTGATGTAGGGCTTTCACAGCGGATTTCTGTGCAATCCAGGATGACTCGCAGGTTTGGACTAAACAAACGGTAGTTCTCTGGCATGGAGGAGCCTATTTGTTGCCTGGACATCCAAATGGGTACTGAACCCAACACAAAGAACAAGTAATTAGCCCAGGTTATAATGGTCCTGCTCACCGTGGCCACGCTTACCCCGAAAATGTCAGCAATTACTTGTTCCCTCAGTCCAGCAGCTACCCAACAGCAGTAGATGAACAGTTCATCTATGAGCTGGATCTTCCGTGCAGGGCTAGGACTTGGGAATGCTTCAAGCCCCATCCTCTGTGCCTTGGTTCAGTACACCAGATTGCTGGCAGATGGACAAATAGACTCCCAGCCCTGCTGAAAAAAACAGCTAAAACCAGCCTAGGCTGGTTGGCTGGTCTTAGCTGGTTTAAGCTGGAAATGGCTGGTTTTAGCTGGTCTCCCAGCCTGACCAGCTAAGACCAGCCTGACCAGCCTGGCCAGGCTGGAAAAATGGCCAAAACCCCTCTAAAACCAGCCTGCCTCCCAGCTATGACCAGCTAAAAGCAGGCTGGTTGACCAGCTAAAACCAGCCAACCAGCCTAGGCTGGTTTTAGCTGTTTTTTTCACCAGGGAGAACACCTGGAAAACTTCTTGTGAGGGAAACTTTGTGTAATATCTGATTGTTTGATCAGAAACACAAAATCTGTTCACTATCGTTTGTTTCTCCGGTGACATTTTCTGCAGCCTCGCCTCCAGCTCTTCAATGTACTGCAGAGCCTCATCTAATGCACCTATAAAATGAAAAAAATAAAAATAAATAAAGTTAGCAACTAATCATGCTATTTTTTCACATCGCACTTTTAGCACCAAAGACATAAGGGTGGTTCTATAATTGCAGATACATTTGGTGTCCAAAATTTTTTTCTGCTTTTAATTTGTAACTGTGTGATATATAATTGCTTGCATTTTTTATTTTTGAAAATCATGATTTCTAGTTGTTTGAATTTGTCTCAATACTGTTACCATCACTAGAGTGAGAATGTTGATAGTATGTAACATAATTGACAGTTGTTATACACAGACAGAGACACACACATAACAGTAAATTCAAGAAGCAATTACGATTTTCAGCTACATAGGACACTATTTACAGAAAAAATATATATTGTTACGGCCTTTTACATCCTGTGATCAATGACAACGAGTAGCAAATAATTAAAATGATTAATAATATAACTATTTGATAAAGCTGAAACAAATGTACCTGCAATTATAGAATCACCAATAAGCAAATGTTAACATAAGTGCTTACCTGCAGGTGGGTGTGCCGCGTAATCATGTTCCTCAATTTGCACAGATTCATTGGGTGCATCTTCTAAGACCGCCGGCTGCTCCTGAACACGTACATCCATGCCGAGTCGAACGACAGTTCTCTCAAAAGCTGACAGCCTTTGAGGGGGTACATGAAAATTGTTCCATGGAAAACGACTGGGAATGACACCAACTTTCAGCCGCGAACTTCCTGGAACGTAATCGGCAGCAGTAAAATGCTGACTACAGACATACGTGCTACCTCTCCGAATTACAAATGTAGAGCCTTCATCCCGTATGATAGCAACAACCCATTCCCTTTTTTGGTCTTCGTTTAAAGGAAACCCATGAAAACTCAAATATGGTTGTTTTTGTTTAGAATTTGTGCACTGAGGGACGCTACAGCAACACTTATTCTTAGACGCCGCCATTCTTACTCTTCGTTCTATAGATACCGGGAGTAACTTTACCCTGCGTTGCCGAACGCCGGAAACACAGAACCCGGAAGTGTGAAAAAGGCCAATTCATTTATTTATTAGAAGTCATTAAAATATTACTTTTAAAGTGAAGATGTCCCTCAGAAAATTAATTTTCCTGTCAGAAACGGCCCTCTTTTCACTCTCTGGCAGGATTTTTCTCTATTTTACTTCATTTTTTTCACAAATAAATATTTTTTTCATTCCTGTAATTGATTTCTTTATTAGAAGTCATTAAAATATTACTTTTAAAGTGAAGATGTCCCTCAGAAAATTAATTTTCCTGTCAGAAACGGCCCTCTTTTCACTCTCTGACAGGATTTTTCTCTATTTTACTTCATTTTTTTCACAAATAAATATTTTTTTCATTCCTGTAATTGATTTCTTTATTAGAAGTCATTAAAATATTACTTTTAAAGTGAAGATGTCCCTCAGAAAATTAATTTTCCTGTCAGAAACGGCCCTCTTTTCACTCTCTGACAGGATTTTTCTCTATTTTACTTCATTTTTTTCACAAATAAATATTTTTTTCATTCCTGTAATTGATTTATTTATTAGAAGTCATTAAAATATTACTTTTAAAGTGAAGATGTCCCTCAGAAAATTAATTTTCCTGTCAGAAACGGCCCTCTTTTCACTCTCTGACAGGATTTTTCTCTATTTTACTTCATTTTTTTCACAAATAAATATTTTTTTCATTCCTGTAATTGATTTCTTTATTAGAAGTCATTAAAATATTACTTTTAAAGTGAAGATGTCCCTCAGAAAATTAATTTTCCTGTCAGAAACGGCCCTCTTTTCACTCTCTGACAGGATTTTTCTCTATTTTACTTCATTTTTTTCACAAATAAATATTTTTTTCATTCCTGTAATTGATTTATTTATTAGAAGTCATTAAAATATTACTTTTAAAGTGAAGATGTCCCTCAGAAAATTAATTTTCCTGTCAGAAACGGCCCTCTTTTCACTCTCTGACAGGATTTTTCTGTTTTACTTCATTTTTTTCACAAATAAATATTTTTTTCATTCCTGTAATTGATTTATTTATTAGAAGTCATTAAAATATTACTTTTAAAGTGAAGATGTCCCTCAGAAAATTAATTTTCCTGTCAGAAACGGCCCTCTTTTCACTCTCTGACAGGATTTTTCTCTATTTTACTGAATTTTTTTTCACAAATAAATATTTTTTTCATTCCTGTAATTGATTTATTTATTAGAAGTCATTAAAATATTACTTTTAAAGTGAAGATGTCCCTCAGAAAATTAATTTTCCTGTCAGAAACGGCCCTCTTTTCACTCTCTGACAGGATTTTTCTCTATTTTACTGAATTTTTTTTCACAAATAAATATTTTTTTCATTCCTGTAATTGATTTATTTATTAGAAGTCATTAAAATATTACTTTTAAAGTGAAGATGTCCCTCAGAAAATTAATTTTCCTGTCAGAAACGGCCCTCTTTTCACTCTCTGACAGGATTTTTCTCTATTTTACTGAATTTTTTTTCACAAATAAATATTTTTTCATTCCTGTAATTGATTTATTTATTAGAAGTCATTAAAATATTACTTTTAAAGTGAAGATGTCCCTCAGAAAATTAATTTTCCTGTCAGAAACGGCCCTCTTTTCACTCTCTGACAGGATTTTTCTCTATTTTACTGAATTTTTTTTCACAAATAAATATTTTTTCATTCCTGTAATTGATTTATTTATTAGAAGTCATTAAAATATTACTTTTAAAGTGAAGATGTCCCTCAGAAAATTAATTTTCCTGTCAGAAACGGCCCTCTTTTCACTCTCTGACAGGATTTTTCTCTATTTTACTGAATTTTTTTTCACAAATAAATATTTTTTTCATTCCTGTAATTGATTTATTTATTAGAAGTCATTAAAATATTACTTTTAAAGTGAAGATGTCCCTCAGAAAATTAATTTTCCTGTCAGAAACGGCCCTCTTTTCACTCTCTGACAGGATTTTTCTCTATTTTACTTCATTTTTTTCACAAATAAATATTTTTTTCATTCCTGTAATTGATTTATTTATTAGAAGTCATTAAAATATTACTTTTAAAGTGAAGATGTCCCTCAGAAAATTAATTTTCCTGTCAGAAACGGCCCTCTTTTCACTCTCTGACAGGATTTTTCTCTGTTTTACTTCATTTTTTTCACAAATAAATATTTTTTTCATTCCTGTAATTGATTTATTTATTAGAAGTCATTAAAATATTACTTTTAAAGTGAAGATGTCCCTCAGAAAATTAATTTTCCTGTCAGAAACGGCCCTCTTTTCACTCTCTGACAGGATTTTTCTCTATTTTACTGAATTTTTTTTCACAAATAAATATTTTTTTCATTCCTGTAATTGATTTATTTATTAGAAGTCATTAAAATATTACTTTTAAAGTGAAGATGTCCCTCAGAAAATTAATTTTCCTGTCAGAAACGGCCCTCTTTTCACTCTCTGACAGGATTTTTCTCTATTTTACTGAATTTTTTTTCACAAATAAATATTTTTTTCATTCCTGTAATTGATTTATTTATTAGAAGTCATTAAAATATTACTTTTAAAGTGAAGATGTCCCTCAGAAAATTAATTTTCCTGTCAGAAACGGCCCTCTTTTCACTCTCTGACAGGATTTTTCTCTATTTTACTGAATTTTTTTTCACAAATAAATATTTTTTTCATTCCTGTAATTGATTTATTTATTAGAAGTCATTAAAATATTACTTTTAAAGTGAAGATGTCCCTCAGAAAATTAATTTTCCTGTCAGAAACGGCCCTCTTTTCACTCTCTGACAGGATTTTTCTCTATTTTACTTCATTTTTTTCACAAATAAATATTTTTTTCATTCCTGTAATTGATTTATTTATTAGAAGTCATTAAAATATTACTTTTAAAGTGAAGATGTCCCTCAGAAAATTAATTTTCCTGTCAGAAACGGCCCTCTTTTCACTCTCTGACAGGATTTTTCTCTATTTTACTGAATTTTTTTTCACAAATAAATATTTTTTCATTCCTGTAATTGATTTATTTATTAGAAGTCATTAAAATATTACTTTTAAAGTGAAGATGTCCCTCAGAAAATTAATTTTCCTGTCAGAAACGGCCCTCTTTTCACTCTCTGACAGGATTTTTCTCTATTTTACTGAATTTTTTTTCACAAATAAATATTTTTTCATTCCTGTAATTGATTTATTTATTAGAAGTCATTAAAATATTACTTTTAAAGTGAAGATGTCCCTCAGAAAATTAATTTTCCTGTCAGAAACGGCCCTCTTTTCACTCTCTGACAGGATTTTTCTCTATTTTACTGAATTTTTTTTCACAAATAAATATTTTTTCATTCCTGTAATTGATTTATTTATTAGAAGTCATTAAAATATTACTTTTAAAGTGAAGATGTCCCTCAGAAAATTAATTTTCCTGTCAGAAACGGCCCTCTTTTCACTCTCTGACAGGATTTTTCTCTATTTTACTTCATTTTTTTTCACAAATAAATATTTTTTCATTCCTGTAATTGATTTATTTATTAGAAGTCATTAAAATATTACTTTTAAAGTGAAGATGTCCCTCAGAAAATTAATTTTCCTGTCAGAAACGGCCCTCTTTTCACTCTCTGACAGGATTTTTCTCTATTTTACTTCATTTTTTTCACAAATAAATATTTTTTTCATTCCTGTAATTGATTTATTTATTAGAAGTCATTAAAATATTACTTTTAAAGTGAAGATGTCCCTCAGAAAATTAATTTTCCTGTCAGAAACGGCCCTCTTTTCACTCTCTGACAGGATTTTTCTCTATTTTACTGAATTTTTTTTCACAAATAAATATTTTTTCATTCCTGTAATTGATTTATTTATTAGAAGTCATTAAAATATTACTTTTAAAGTGAAGATGTCCCTCAGAAAATTAATTTTCCTGTCAGAAACGGCCCTCTTTTCACTCTCTGACAGGATTTTTCTCTATTTTACTTCATTTTTTTCACAAATAAATATTTTTTTCATTCCTGTAATTGATTTATTTATTAGAAGTCATTAAAATATTACTTTTAAAGTGAAGATGTCCCTCAGAAAATTAATTTTCCTGTCAGAAACGGCCCTCTTTTCACTCTCTGACAGGATTTTTCTCTATTTTACTTCATTTTTTTCACAAATAAATATTTTTTTCATTCCTGTAATTGATTTATTTATTAGAAGTCATTAAAATATTACTTTTAAAGTGAAGATGTCCCTCAGAAAATTAATTTTCCTGTCAGAAACGGCCCTCTTTTCACTCTCTGACAGGATTTTTCTCTATTTTACTGAATTTTTTTTCACAAATAAATATTTTTTCATTCCTGTAATTGATTTATTTATTAGAAGTCATTAAAATATTACTTTTAAAGTGAAGATGTCCCTCAGAAAATTAATTTTCCTGTCAGAAACGGCCCTCTTTTCACTCTCTGACAGGATTTTTCTCTATTTTACTTCATTTTTTTCACAAATAAATATTTTTTTCATTCCTGTAATTGATTTATTTATTAGAAGTCATTAAAATATTACTTTTAAAGTGAAGATGTCCCTCAGAAAATTAATTTTCCTGTCAGAAACGGCCCTCTTTTCACTCTCTGACAGGATTTTTCTCTATTTTACTGAATTTTTTTTCACAAATAAATATTTTTTCATTCCTGTAATTGATTTATTTATTAGAAGTCATTAAAATATTACTTTTAAAGTGAAGATGTCCCTCAGAAAATTAATTTTCCTGTCAGAAACGGCCCTCTTTTCACTCTCTGACAGGATTTTTCTCTATTTTACTTCATTTTTTTCACAAATAAATATTTTTTTCATTCCTGTAATTGATTTATTTATTAGAAGTCATTAAAATATTACTTTTAAAGTGAAGATGTCCCTCAGAAAATTAATTTTCCTGTCAGAAACGGCCCTCTTTTCACTCTCTGACAGGATTTTTCTCTATTTTACTTCATTTTTTTTCACAAATAAATATTTTTTCATTCCTGTAATTGATTTATTTATTAGAAGTCATTAAAATATTACTTTTAAAGTGAAGATGTCCCTCAGAAAATTAATTTTCCTGTCAGAAACGGCCCTCTTTTCACTCTCTGACAGGATTTTTCTCTATTTTACTTCATTTTTTTTCACAAATAAATATTTTTTTCATTCCTGTAATTGATTTATTTATTAGAAGTCATTAAAATATTACTTTTAAAGTGAAGATGTCCCTCAGAAAATTAATTTTCCTGTCAGAAACGGCCCTCTTTTCACTCTCTGACAGGATTTTTCTCTATTTTACTTCATTTTTTTCACAAATAAATATTTTTTTCATTCCTGTAATTGATTTATTTATTAGAAGTCATTAAAATATTACTTTTAAAGTGAAGATGTCCCTCAGAAAATTTATTTTCCTGTCAGAAACGGCCCTCTTTTCACTCTCTGACAGGATTTTTCTCTATTTTACTTCATTTTTTTCACAAATAAATATTTTTTTCATTCCTGTAATTGATTTATTTATTAGAAGTCATTAAAATATTACTTTTAAAGTGAAGATGTCCCTCAGAAAATTAATTTTCCTGTCAGAAACGTCTCAGGTTACGTATGTAACCTTGGTTCCCTGAGAACAGGGAACGAGACACTGCGTCCTCTAGATGGCGCTATGGGGAACGTTGCAACGTGACTCGTGTCTGAAGAATGAATAGAAAAACTACATGAAATGGCCGGCGACAGCGTATGACGTCACGCAGCGACGGTCGCGCTGCGTGACGTCATACGCTGTCGCCGGCCATTTCATGTAGTTTTTCTATTCATTCTTCAGACACGAGTCACGTTGCAACGTTCCCCATAGCGCCATCTAGAGGACGCAGTGGGAGTTCCCTTCGAAAGGGAACGGCCCTCTTTTCACTCTCTGACAGGATTTTTCTCTATTTTACTTCATTTTTTTCACAAATAAATATTTTTTTCATTCCTGTAATTGATTTATTTATTAGAAGTCATTAAAATATTACTTTTAAAGTGAAGATGTCCCTCAGAAAATTAATTTTCCTGTCAGAAACGGCCCTCTTTTCACTCTCTGACAGGATTTTTCTCTATTTTACTTCATTTTTTTTCACAAATAAATATTTTTTTCATTCCTGTAATTGATTTATTTATTAGAAGTCATTAAAATATTACTTTTAAAGTGAAGATGTCCCTCAGAAAATTAATTTTCCTGTCAGAAACGGCCCTCTTTTCACTCTCTGACAGGATTTTTCTCTATTTTACTGAATTTTTTTTCACAAATAAATATTTTTTTCATTCCTGTAATTGATTTATTTATTAGAAGTCATTAAAATATTACTTTTAAAGTGAAGATGTCCCTCAGAAAATTAATTTTCCTGTCAGAAACGACCCTCTTTTCACTCTCTGACAGGATTTTTCTCTATTTTACTTCATTTTTTTCACAAATAAATATTTTTTTCATTCCTGTAATTGATTTATTTATTAGAAGTCATTAAAATATTACTTTTAAAGTGAAGATGTCCCTCAGAAAATTAATTTTCCTGTCAGAAACGGCCCTCTTTTCACTCTCTGACAGGATTTTTCTCTATTTTACTTCATTTTTTTCACAAATAAATATTTTTTTCATTCCTGTAATTGATTTATTTATTAGAAGTCATTAAAATATTACTTTTAAAGTGAAGATGTCCCTCAGAAAATTAATTTTCCTGTCAGAAACGGCCCTCTTTTCACTCTCTGACAGGATTTTTCTCTATTTTACTGAATTTTTTTTCACAAATAAATATTTTTTCATTCCTGTAATTGATTTATTTATTAGAAGTCATTAAAATATTACTTTTAAAGTGAAGATGTCCCTCAGAAAATTAATTTTCCTGTCAGAAACGGCCCTCTTTTCACTCTCTGACAGGATTTTTCTCTATTTTACTTCATTTTTTTCACAAATAAATATTTTTTTCATTCCTGTAATTGATTTATTTATTAGAAGTCATTAAAATATTACTTTTAAAGTGAAGATGTCCCTCAGAAAATTAATTTTCCTGTCAGAAACGGCCCTCTTTTCACTCTCTGACAGGATTTTTCTCTATTTTACTGAATTTTTTTCACAAATAAATATTTTTTTCATTCCTGTAATTGATTTATTTATTAGAAGTCATTAAAATATTACTTTTAAAGTGAAGATGTCCCTCAGAAAATTAATTTTCCTGTCAGAAACGGCCCTCTTTTCACTCTCTGACAGGATTTTTCTCTATTTTACTTCATTTTTTTCACAAATAAATATTTTTTTCATTCCTGTAATTGATTTATTTATTAGAAGTCATTAAAATATTACTTTTAAAGTGAAGATGTCCCTCAGAAAATTAATTTTCCTGTCAGAAACGGCCCTCTTTTCACTCTCTGACAGGATTTTTCTCTATTTTACTTCATTTTTTTCACAAATAAATATTTTTTTCATTCCTGTAATTGATTTATTTATTAGAAGTCATTAAAATATTACTTTTAAAGTGAAGATGTCCCTCAGAAAATTAATTTTCCTGTCAGAAACGGCCCTCTTTTCACTCTCTGACAGGATTTTTCTCTATTTTACTTTATTTTTTTTTTAACAAATAAATATTTTTTCATTCCTGTAATTGATTTATTTATTAGAAGTCATTAAAATATTACTTTTAAAGTGAAGATGTCCCTCAGAAAATTAATTTTCCTGTCAGAAACGGCCCTCTTTTCACTCTCTGACAGGATTTTTCTCTATTTTACTGAATTTTTTTCACAAATAAATATTTTTTTCATTCCTGTAATTGATTTATTTATTAGAAGTCATTAAAATATTACTTTTAAAGTGAAGATGTCCCTCAGAAAATTAATTTTCCTGTCAGAAACGGCCCTCTTTTCACTCTCTGACAGGATTTTTCTCTATTTTACTTCATTTTTTTCACAAATAAATATTTTTTTCATTCCTGTAATTGATTTATTTATTAGAAGTCATTAAAATATTACTTTTAAAGTGAAGATGTCCCTCAGAAAATTAATTTTCCTGTCAGAAACGGCCCTCTTTTCACTCTCTGACAGGATTTTTCTCTATTTTACTTCATTTTTTTTCACAAATAAATATTTTTTTCATTCCTGTAATTGATTTATTTATTAGAAGTCATTAAAATATTACTTTTAAAGTGAAGATGTCCCTCAGAAAATTAATTTTCCTGTCAGAAACGGCCCTCTTTTCACTCTCTGACAGGATTTTTCTCTATTTTACTGAATTTTTTTTCACAAATAAATATTTTTTTCATTCCTGTAATTGATTTATTTATTAGAAGTCATTAAAATATTACTTTTAAAGTGAAGATGTCCCTCAGAAAATTAATTTTCCTGTCAGAAACGGCCCTCTTTTCACTCTCTGACAGGATTTTTCTCTATTTTACTGAATTTTTTTTCACAAATAAATATTTTTTCATTCCTGTAATTGATTTATTTATTAGAAGTCATTAAAATATTACTTTTAAAGTGAAGATGTCCCTCAGAAAATTAATTTTCCTGTCAGAAACGGCCCTCTTTTCACTCTCTGACAGGATTTTTCTCTATTTTACTTCATTTTTTTTCACAAATAAATATTTTTTCATTCCTGTAATTGATTTATTTATTAGAAGTCATTAAAATATTACTTTTAAAGTGAAGATGTCCCTCAGAAAATTAATTTTCCTGTCAGAAACGGCCCTCTTTTCACTCTCTGACAGGATTTTTCTCTATTTTACTTCATTTTTTTCACAAATAAATATTTTTTTCATTCCTGTAATTGATTTATTTATTAGAAGTCATTAAAATATTACTTTTAAAGTGAAGATGTCCCTCAGAAAATTAATTTTCCTGTCAGAAACGGCCCTCTTTTCACTCTCTGACAGGATTTTTCTCTATTTTACTTCATTTTTTTCACAAATAAATATTTTTTCATTCCTGTAATTGATTTATTTATTAGAAGTCATTAAAATATTACTTTTAAAGTGAAGATGTCCCTCAGAAAATTAATTTTCCTGTCAGAAACGGCCCTCTTTTCACTCTCTGACAGGATTTTTCTCTATTTTACTTCATTTTTTTCACAAATAAATATTTTTTCATTCCTGTAATTGATTTATTTATTAGAAGTCATTAAAATATTACTTTTAAAGTGAAGATGTCCCTCAGAAAATTAATTTTCCTGTCAGAAACGGCCCTCTTTTCACTCTCTGACAGGATTTTTCTCTATTTTACTTCATTTTTTTTCACAAATAAATATTTTTTCATTCCTGTAATTGATTTATTTATTAGAAGTCATTAAAATATTACTTTTAAAGTGAAGATGTCCCTCAGAAAATTAATTTTCCTGTCAGAAACGGCCCTCTTTTCACTCTCTGACAGGATTTTTCTCTATTTTACTTCATTTTTTTCACAAATAAATATTTTTTTCATTCCTGTAATTGATTTATTTATTAGAAGTCATTAAAATATTACTTTTAAAGTGAAGATGTCCCTCAGAAAATTAATTTTCCTGTCAGAAACGGCCCTCTTTTCACTCTCTGACAGGATTTTTCTCTATTTTACTTCATTTTTTTCACAAATAAATATTTTTTTCATTCCTGTAATTGATTTATTTATTAGAAGTCATTAAAATATTACTTTTAAAGTGAAGATGTCCCTCAGAAAATTAATTTTCCTGTCAGAAACGGCCCTCTTTTCACTCTCTGACAGGATTTTTCTCTATTTTACTTCATTTTTTTCACAAATAAATATTTTTTTCATTCCTGTAATTGATTTATTTATTAGAAGTCATTAAAATATTACTTTTAAAGTGAAGATGTCCCTCAGAAAATTAATTTTCCTGTCAGAAACGGCCCTCTTTTCACTCTCTGACAGGATTTTTCTCTATTTTACTTCATTTTTTTCACAAATAAATATTTTTTTCATTCCTGTAATTGATTTATTTATTAGAAGTCATTAAAATATTACTTTTAAAGTGAAGATGTCCCTCAGAAAATTAATTTTCCTGTCAGAAACGGCCCTCTTTTCACTCTCTGACAGGATTTTTCTCTATTTTACTTCATTTTTTTCACAAATAAATATTTTTTTCATTCCTGTAATTGATTTATTTATTAGAAGTCATTAAAATATTACTTTTAAAGTGAAGATGTCCCTCAGAAAATTAATTTTCCTGTCAGAAACGGCCCTCTTTTCACTCTCTGACAGGATTTTTCTCTATTTTACTTCATTTTTTTTCACAAATAAATATTTTTTCATTCCTGTAATTGATTTATTTATTAGAAGTCATTAAAATATTACTTTTAAAGTGAAGATGTCCCTCAGAAAATTAATTTTCCTGTCAGAAACGGCCCTCTTTTCACTCTCTGACAGGATTTTTCTCTATTTTACTTCATTTTTTTTCACAAATAAATATTTTTTCATTCCTGTAATTGATTTATTTATTAGAAGTCATTAAAATATTACTTTTAAAGTGAAGATGTCCCTCAGAAAATTAATTTTCCTGTCAGAAACGGCCCTCTTTTCACTCTCTGACAGGATTTTTCTCTATTTTACTTCATTTTTTTTCACAAATAAATATTTTTTTCATTCCTGTAATTGATTTATTTATTAGAAGTCATTAAAATATTACTTTTAAAGTGAAGATGTCCCTCAGAAAATTAATTTTCCTGTCAGAAACGGCCCTCTTTTCACTCTCTGACAGGATTTTTCTCTATTTTACTTCATTTTTTTCACAAATAAATATTTTTTCATTCCTGTAATTGATTTATTTATTAGAAGTCATTAAAATATTACTTTTAAAGTGAAGATGTCCCTCAGAAAATTAATTTTCCTGTCAGAAACGGCCCTCTTTTCACTCTCTGACAGGATTTTTCTCTATTTTACTTCATTTTTTTTCACAAATAAATATTTTTTTCATTCCTGTAATTGATTTATTTATTAGAAGTCATTAAAATATTACTTTTAAAGTGAAGATGTCCCTCAGAAAATTAATTTTCCTGTCAGAAACGGCCCTCTTTTCACTCTCTGACAGGATTTTTCTCTATTTTACTTCATTTTTTTCACAAATAAATATTTTTTCATTCCTGTAATTGATTTATTTATTAGAAGTCATTAAAATATTACTTTTAAAGTGAAGATGTCCCTCAGAAAATTAATTTTCCTGTCAGAAACGGCCCTCTTTTCACTCTCTGACAGGATTTTTCTCTATTTTACTTCATTTTTTTCACAAATAAATATTTTTTCATTCCTGTAATTGATTTATTTATTAGAAGTCATTAAAATATTACTTTTAAAGTGAAGATGTCCCTCAGAAAATTAATTTTCCTGTCAGAAACGGCCCTCTTTTCACTCTCTGACAGGATTTTTCTCTATTTTACTTCATTTTTTTCACAAATAAATATTTTTTTCATTCCTGTAATTGATTTATTTATTAGAAGTCATTAAAATATTACTTTTAAAGTGAAGATGTCCCTCAGAAAATTAATTTTCCTGTCAGAAACGGCCCTCTTTTCACTCTCTGACAGGATTTTTCTCTATTTTACTTCATTTTTTTCACAAATAAATATTTTTTCATTCCTGTAATTGATTTATTTATTAGAAGTCATTAAAATATTACTTTTAAAGTGAAGATGTCCCTCAGAAAATTAATTTTCCTGTCAGAAACGGCCCTCTTTTCACTCTCTGACAGGATTTTTCTCTATTTTACTTCATTTTTTTCACAAATAAATATTTTTTTCATTCCTGTAATTGATTTATTTATTAGAAGTCATTAAAATATTACTTTTAAAGTGAAGATGTCCCTCAGAAAATTAATTTTCCTGTCAGAAACGGCCCTCTTTTCACTCTCTGACAGGATTTTTCTCTATTTTACTTCATTTTTTTCACAAATAAATATTTTTTTCATTCCTGTAATTGATTTATTTATTAGAAGTCATTAAAATATTACTTTTAAAGTGAAGATGTCCCTCAGAAAATTAATTTTCCTGTCAGAAACGGCCCTCTTTTCACTCTCTGACAGGATTTTTCTCTATTTTACTTCATTTTTTTCACAAATAAATATTTTTTTCATTCCTGTAATTGATTTATTTATTAGAAGTCATTAAAATATTACTTTTAAAGTGAAGATGTCCCTCAGAAAATTAATTTTCCTGTCAGAAACGGCCCTCTTTTCACTCTCTGACAGGATTTTTCTCTATTTTACTTCATTTTTTTCACAAATAAATATTTTTTTCATTCCTGTAATTGATTTATTTATTAGAAGTCATTAAAATATTACTTTTAAAGTGAAGATGTCCCTCAGAAAATTAATTTTCCTGTCAGAAACGGCCCTCTTTTCACTCTCTGACAGGATTTTTCTCTATTTTACTTCATTTTTTTCACAAATAAATATTTTTTTCATTCCTGTAATTGATTTATTTATTAGAAGTCATTAAAATATTACTTTTAAAGTGAAGATGTCCCTCAGAAAATTAATTTTCCTGTCAGAAACGGCCCTCTTTTCACTCTCTGACAGGATTTTTCTCTATTTTACTTCATTTTTTTCACAAATAAATATTTTTTTCATTCCTGTAATTGATTTATTTATTAGAAGTCATTAAAATATTACTTTTAAAGTGAAGATGTCCCTCAGAAAATTAATTTTCCTGTCAGAAACGGCCCTCTTTTCACTCTCTGACAGGATTTTTCTCTATTTTACTTCATTTTTTTCACAAATAAATATTTTTTTCATTCCTGTAATTGATTTATTTATTAGAAGTCATTAAAATATTACTTTTAAAGTGAAGATGTCCCTCAGAAAATTAATTTTCCTGTCAGAAACGGCCCTCTTTTCACTCTCTGACAGGATTTTTCTCTATTTTACTTCATTTTTTTCACAAATAAATATTTTTTTCATTCCTGTAATTGATTTATTTATTAGAAGTCATTAAAATATTACTTTTAAAGTGAAGATGTCCCTCAGAAAATTAATTTTCCTGTCAGAAACGGCCCTCTTTTCACTCTCTGACAGGATTTTTCTCTATTTTACTTCATTTTTTTCACAAATAAATATTTTTTTCATTCCTGTAATTGATTTATTTATTAGAAGTCATTAAAATATTACTTTTAAAGTGAAGATGTCCCTCAGAAAATTAATTTTCCTGTCAGAAACGGCCCTCTTTTCACTCTCTGACAGGATTTTTCTCTATTTTACTTCATTTTTTTCACAAATAAATATTTTTTTCATTCCTGTAATTGATTTATTTATTAGAAGTCATTAAAATATTACTTTTAAAGTGAAGATGTCCCTCAGAAAATTAATTTTCCTGTCAGAAACGGCCCTCTTTTCACTCTCTGACAGGATTTTTCTCTATTTTACTTCATTTTTTTCACAAATAAATATTTTTTTCATTCCTGTAATTGATTTATTTATTAGAAGTCATTAAAATATTACTTTTAAAGTGAAGATGTCCCTCAGAAAATTAATTTTCCTGTCAGAAACGGCCCTCTTTTCACTCTCTGACAGGATTTTTCTCTATTTTACTTCATTTTTTTCACAAATAAATATTTTTTTCATTCCTGTAATTGATTTATTTATTAGAAGTCATTAAAATATTACTTTTAAAGTGAAGATGTCCCTCAGAAAATTAATTTTCCTGTCAGAAACGGCCCTCTTTTCACTCTCTGACAGGATTTTTCTCTATTTTACTTCATTTTTTTCACAAATAAATATTTTTTTCATTCCTGTAATTGATTTATTTATTAGAAGTCATTAAAATATTACTTTTAAAGTGAAGATGTCCCTCAGAAAATTAATTTTCCTGTCAGAAACGGCCCTCTTTTCACTCTCTGACAGGATTTTTCTCTATTTTACTTCATTTTTTTCACAAATAAATATTTTTTTCATTCCTGTAATTGATTTATTTATTAGAAGTCATTAAAATATTACTTTTAAAGTGAAGATGTCCCTCAGAAAATTAATTTTCCTGTCAGAAACGGCCCTCTTTTCACTCTCTGACAGGATTTTTCTCTATTTTACTTCATTTTTTTCACAAATAAATATTTTTTTCATTCCTGTAATTGATTTATTTATTAGAAGTCATTAAAATATTACTTTTAAAGTGAAGATGTCCCTCAGAAAATTAATTTTCCTGTCAGAAACGGCCCTCTTTTCACTCTCTGACAGGATTTTTCTCTATTTTACTTCATTTTTTTCACAAATAAATATTTTTTTCATTCCTGTAATTGATTTATTTATTAGAAGTCATTAAAATATTACTTTTAAAGTGAAGATGTCCCTCAGAAAATTAATTTTCCTGTCAGAAACGGCCCTCTTTTCACTCTCTGACAGGATTTTTCTCTATTTTACTTCATTTTTTTCACAAATAAATATTTTTTTCATTCCTGTAATTGATTTATTTATTAGAAGTCATTAAAATATTACTTTTAAAGTGAAGATGTCCCTCAGAAAATTAATTTTCCTGTCAGAAACGGCCCTCTTTTCACTCTCTGACAGGATTTTTCTCTATTTTACTTCATTTTTTTCACAAATAAATATTTTTTTCATTCCTGTAATTGATTTATTTATTAGAAGTCATTAAAATATTACTTTTAAAGTGAAGATGTCCCTCAGAAAATTAATTTTCCTGTCAGAAACGGCCCTCTTTTCACTCTCTGACAGGATTTTTCTCTATTTTACTTCATTTTTTTCACAAATAAATATTTTTTTCATTCCTGTAATTGATTTATTTATTAGAAGTCATTAAAATATTACTTTTAAAGTGAAGATGTCCCTCAGAAAATTAATTTTCCTGTCAGAAACGGCCCTCTTTTCACTCTCTGACAGGATTTTTCTCTATTTTACTTCATTTTTTTCACAAATAAATATTTTTTTCATTCCTGTAATTGATTTATTTATTAGAAGTCATTAAAATATTACTTTTAAAGTGAAGATGTCCCTCAGAAAATTAATTTTCCTGTCAGAAACGGCCCTCTTTTCACTCTCTGACAGGATTTTTCTCTATTTTACTTCATTTTTTTTCACAAATAAATATTTTTTTCATTCCTGTAATTGATTTATTTATTAGAAGTCATTAAAATATTACTTTTAAAGTGAAGATGTCCCTCAGAAAATTAATTTTCCTGTCAGAAACGGCCCTCTTTTCACTCTCTGACAGGATTTTTCTCTATTTTACTTCATTTTTTTCACAAATAAATATTTTTTTCATTCCTGTAATTGATTTATTTATTAGAAGTCATTAAAATATTACTTTTAAAGTGAAGATGTCCCTCAGAAAATTAATTTTCCTGTCAGAAACG
>NW_027394554.1:0-17270 GCF_049309525.1 Garra rufa | reverse complement strand
AAAGCAATATCGCCCTCGAGTGCACGGGTAGGGCAGAGTGGAAATGCCTGTCAAATCAAAGTTGGGAGATTGGACAGCCATTAATTTACCTCAGGCTGCTCTGTATGCTTCCCTTTGAAGTCCATAAACAACACCCTGGAGTTACACGACTGAAAAATGTCCCAGCGTTCCCCCATTCGCACTAGCTGGTGTATGACATCCTGAGGGGAAGACTGAAGTGATGGAGGCACTCCTTTGATTCCCAAAACTGTTTTTCACTTGCACGCATTCTCTTTCATCAATGACTTTAAAGGAAGTGCAAGCTCAAAACAATGCGCTGGCTCCGTTTGCTTCAGCTGAGATTTGTCTCATGCTTCCTGATGAAAATGGGCACTGAGTCTCCTTTTAGAGATTTTTGTAGCACTTTCCGTGTCCAGTGGGCATTTAAAGTCCCAGTTTGAGCAGATGGCATGTGAATCCATTTGTCGAGTTTTATGTATCTGTGTTTTTGGCAATCTGGATGTTTGTTAGCAAGATGTATGCCGGTCTGGCTGCGATGTGAAGGTCAGGCTCCTGTCTCCATCCAATCTCATTGCAGCTTCATCACAAGACTGATTTCAAAGAAATCAAACGTCATGTTCTGTTTGTGGTAGACTGGTTAGAGTACTTTTTTCACAGCAGCAGAGCTGGGTAGATTACTTACAAATTGTAGTCTGTTAATGATTGCAAATTACTAAATTAATTAGACTACTTTTGGATTACATTTTAAAAGGAACAATTAAAAAACGAAAGGAGGTATAATAATTTATTGCTGTTGTGTGAATTTAGGTAATCATTTAATCAATAAAAAAGTAATTGATTATGACTCATTAAGTCTGATTACGTGTATTTTAAAATGTAATTTAATCAAATTCTTTGGAATCTGATTATGTACTCCAGCTGTAAACTGCACAACAGTATAACAAACTAGATTTTTACTAGGTGGCGATTGTTGTATTACTCTACACTGGACAAGACCAGACCCAGTCCAGGACAAAACAAGTTCAAACTTACTCTTAATCTTGACCACATTTTTATAGCTACCTGATCTCACAACAAAAATGTGAAATATGTACCAATAAGTACATATCACTACAGTTTATAACAGAAATGAACAGTAGTGGTGGTGAAACAGTGAGCAATTACAATCGTTTTGTACACAGTTATGATTACAGCCCGATATGTTTCACTTTCCAGATGTAACAAGCTTGCTCGGTAGCTCAGCCAGCATTGGACTTGGAACTGGAATTGGCATTGGACTTGGAATGCGGAATTCTTGGGTAAGCATCCCAAGGGTGAAAAACACGACTCACGATGATAGAGCTGAAAGATGAGAGATCAAAAAATAAGCTACAACAACCTACAATGATAAAAATCCACCCAGTGGTATTTTTTTAGTCTTTAAAAGTATTATCCCCTTTTTAAAATCAGGTCGTTCTCAGCTTCTTGTCGGTGTGATGACACACCAACAGAGGCCGCTCCCACAATAATTGATTGACATGAGCGTCTAGAGGTGGAACACTCTACGAAAATGAACACTAGAGGTGGTAAAACATCGAGCACCTGTAATCATTTTTGTACACAGTTGTGATTACAGCACCATATGTTTCTATTTCCGGCTGTAACAAGCTTGCTCGGTAACTCAGCTGGCACGGAATTGGAATTAGGATGCGCCGTTGCGCTCCAGGTGTCCCGTGTTCGAATCCCGACTCGAGGACCTTTCCCGATCCCGCCCCCTATCTCTCTCCCACTTCGCTTCCTGTTACTTCTGATCTTTCCTATCACAATACCGGCAAAAATGCCAAAAAATAAATCCAAATATGAGCAGGATGTGGAATCGCTGGGTACGAATCCTGTGAAAAACATGAATCACAATTAAAGAGCTGAAAGATGAGAGATCGAAAAACATGCTAAAATGGCATGCTTGCGTAATCAGATTACTTTTTTCAAGTAACTAGTAAAGTAACGCATTACTTTTTAATGTAAGTTACTTTTCCAAATAAGTAACGCCAGTTACTTTTTCCCCAATTATTGATTAAAAGCTCTCCTGTGCCTATGTTGAGAGATATCGGGAGTAAGATGGTACTTTAGTTCTAGGATAAATGTGAACATGCATTACTTCATCTCACTCAAAAAAAAAAAAAGATTCAGTTTTCCTCAAAATTAATAAAAACAGTGAATGCAACTCAGAAGATGATGCAAACCTGCAATAATTAAATGTTAAAAATACAAATAGCTTTTATGTATTTAATCCCATTTTATGATCCCGTTGATGATCCAATGCATTCATACTAATAAGCAAAAATTACTCAAAACAAAACTAACATTTTTTCTTTTTAATACTGAAGAAAGTTGAACTTTCTTCTTCTGTGGTCTACTGTACAGACGTGAATTTATTTTTCCTTCAACCTGAGGCTTTTGGTGTGAAAGGCCTTTTACTTTTGCCAAAAATATAACTTTTTATATTAAAAACAAACAAGCAAACCCTGCCCAGATTTAAAAAGTAACGCAAAAGTAATGTAACACATTACTTTCCATAAAAAGTAACTGAGTAACATAATTAGTTACTTTTTTAGGAAGTAACTCAATATTGTAATGCATTACTTTAAAAGTAACTTTCCCCAACACTGCTTGCGATTGCGTTTTTATGTTACATTCACTTTTGTTCATCGGGTATGTTTAGTGCAAATGGTACTGTGGCGGGAGGAGCAAACGACAGACACAGTGGGTGTGGCGTCAGGCCTCGGAGAGGCTTTTATTAAACAGAAAATGAAAGAAGAGTGTCCAAAGGGGGAAATAAAGTGTCCAAATAAAAAGGAGATCTGGTGTCCTCGAGTGCTGGGGTTCCGTGAAGGAGGGGCAGTGTTCGATAGGGAAGGGTCCAGAAAAGGGGCGGAGTCCGGCGGCCGCACGCGCTCCCCGCTTCGGTCCGGAACGCGAGGGGCGGCGGCATCTCTGGCAGCAACGTCCTCCTTCTACCGCTCTACGGCGCTTTCGGGGATTCGACGGCCCGGCAACCTGGCCCGTCAGCCGACTAACGAGTGCGGCGTTCGTCCGGCAGCTCGTCTTCTTGGCGGCGCTGGCTTCCCTCTTCACCCCTTCCTGGACCCGCAAGGACACCAGCGTGCATGCACGGGAGAGAGACCGGTCTCCTGAGGAGAGGCGCGCTCGGCATTTAAACAGCGGCGTGATGAGGCTTCATTCCATTCAGGTGCTCCTCATCACATGCCGCCAGCCCGAGACGTTTTCGCGCCCCTCCTCTTCCATTCACACCCACTCCCGTCGGGAGCCTGGAGAAGGGCGGCGAATAAGGGACGGGGTGGTGATGATAATTAGGGGGGAGGCAGCCGACTCGCCACAGTACGTTATTTAAAAATGTCACAGAGCATTAGAGTTATAGCGGCACTTAATGGACATTTCAAGTCAGAACTTCGGCGACACATACTAAACCAATGTTACATTAAACGTACTATATGGACGTTTACACAGGTATGTTTTCGTCATGAGATCAGGTTGTTTTATTGCTCCAACAGTTTGGACCTTGTTTTTTATCGACCCAACAACAATGCTTCCTTTAGCAAGAAACACTAATTAGCACACACCAATTAGCAAATGTGCAAATTCATTCATCTTGCCACTAACTGTTGGCAAACACACAGAGCTCAGAGCATCCAAGCAGATTAGATTCACTGCGATTGAGTAAGGTGCACTCGCTTTGCGCTGTTTGTCTTATGTGCATTGACACTGTTATTTCACAGCGTTTTTGAAAAAGCATTTCACCTTATGTTAGCGATCTAAACCTCACCGTGAGTTAAAGAGTGCTGATCTGCGAACAGAAGCGCAAGCTCAAAAGCGTTCTTGTGAGCCACTTAGTCACAGCAGGACTCCATAATCATTAGTCATGGTGAATCCAACAAGGCAATTGTTTATAGAGCAACAGAAGAACGACACTTAGCTAAGAGGCAGCTCTTTGCGCGTTCCAATTACCTCGCAGCTAGAACAGCTCTTGGTACAAGCTCCAAACGAGAGAGCCTCAGAAGAACTAGATGAGTTGTGAAAGTGGCTGTCGGGCCTGTAAGGGCATCTAGGCAATGATTAACAAGCACGTCACCACCTGAAGTCAACGCATTTCATTGCAGGAAGCAACTGACTAACTCTACAAGACCACCCCCTCCACTTGTCTGAAGAGGAAAACATGTCACTTGCCTTGACCGGAGCACTTCACCAAAGAGCACCAGAATAATTCACCTTGGATCCCAAAGCACATTGCAGTCGACAACGAGATATTTACCTATTCAACCTTAGCCGCTGTCGCACACAATAAACGCCCCTCTGGGGAAATAACATTGAATGCGCATCTACACTCCATTCTTCTTGCGACAGCCTTGACAGATCAAATAGAAGGGCAGATCTTTCACTCTTACAAAGTTAGCATCCAAAACACTTTCCAAGAACAACTTGCAGGCGGAATATCAATAGAGTTTTTTGTTGTTTGTGATTCCAACCTTAGTTCAAATCCTTTGGGTCAGCCTACCGTATTCTCCCCGTATTTTGATGGACAGCGCGTTTGGTGCAAGCCAATTTGTGTTTGAGTAGAAGTTGATGTTTTGTCATATAAAGTTACTTTTCTAGCCCAGTGTGGCCTTGTTGCTAGAACTGCCGTGGACCCAGGATCACACAAATTAGCTTCTGTGGCACCTCGTGGGAAATCCCAGACTGCCTCTACCTCAGACTGATTGATACCTGATGGCTAAATTGGGTTGTCTGTCAAGTTGATTTCCACAATTACTCTCAGGTCTCAGGATACAAAAAGCATACGGTATGTTGCTGAATGTTTAAAGTATTTTTCTGGGGAAGTTGATGAAAACTCTCTCAAACTGTTCCAGAAGGTCTATTCAGGAATACCATCTGCCTAATTGCAGCAATTAGCTGGATACCACATTGCTTTAAATACACCTGATGCCACTATGTGCCCTTGTTTAAACTGTAAGAAAAAGTTGTAGTTGAAGTGTTAATGTGTAATTATTAGTGCTACTTGCTAAGACAGGATTTGAACAAATGCTTCAGAGCATTACTTGTGACTTAGACACGAATGAATCTTCAAATCATGTTGATTGTTTAAAACAGGTGTGCTATTATAGTTGTGTTAATGGCTATTACTGCATGTTTCTGAACAGATTTGAAAACTATAATTGCCAAAAAATATCACTTGCCAACTTGGTTTCAAAGAAAATCTGGGCTTCATACACTGAGCAGCCAAGGATGGCACACTACCAAAGAAGTGCATAGTTGTTGTTGAAAATTTGGCTAAGCACATTTGGATGCAGACTTGGATGAGTAGACATAGTCAGTATGGCCTGAACAGATAACAAGTTAAAGGTAAGAGGCTTTAACTCTTTTAAATAAGGTGTCAGACACAACATTAAACAGGTTTGTAATTTTCCAACTGTAGGGTTTATTGTAAGTGGCACTCACCAAATTTTTAATTTTCGTATCTGTTTTAGATGAAACGGAACACCCTTTTAGTTGCCATCACTTTGAAAGTGTCACAAAATGAAGAAGTATCTTAATTAGGGATGCAAAACATTATTTGAACGTTATCGGAACCGGTTGATAATGGCTTAAAATGTCAACATAAAAACATTTATGCTGATATGTCTTGCCGATAACACTAATAACCCACATGTGCCTAGGGTATGTAGACATTCTTGAACCAAACTTATGATCTTTTTGAACATTTAATCTGAGAATGCCAAGTACAAAATGCCGTTTTACGGTGTGCGATAGAGTTAACAGTCACTAGCTGCGTTTCCATCACCCCTTAAATTGTGCAAATTGAAATTGCGAATTGAAAATATGCGTAATGGAAACGCGTCAATTGCGCAAAAACTCCCATACTGTATATCGCAAAAAAGTTTTTACGCTCACATGAGGTGGTTTTTCAGGCAATTCGAAAAAAGGAATATTTCGCAAAACAGCCGTGGAAATGTTTTTTTTTTTTTTTTTCCACATTTACAGGTCACATTCGATTAAATATACAAAAACTTGTTTGTTAGAATTAAATAAACAATAATGAAGTTCTTTTGTAATGAGAAATATTGAAAGTTTTGAAAGTAAGTCCAAATCAACTATAAATCAATAACTGCATTTTTTTATACCACAATGCTTACGTGATCTTTTCTTTAGACTGTGACAGCAATGACTTGAGACTTGGACTTGAACCCTGTGACTCGGCAAGTCTTTATGGCCTACCTTTCTGTTCCTACCATTCTGGGCTGCGTTTCCCAAAAGCATCGTAAGCTTAAGTACATCGTAGACCCATTGAAACCAATGGAGCTACAATCAACTTAAGCTTACGATGCTTTTGGGAAACGCAGCCCTGATCAATATAGGATGGTACGGTGCCCGCCAGGGGACACCTTCGGTTCACTTATGTTTGTCGTGGCCACGACATATAAACTCGTGGGAACATGATATTATGTTGTGGCCACGAGATATTAAGTCGTGGGAACGTCATATTAACTCGTGGGAACGTGATATTATGTCGTGGCCACGACAAACATAAGTGAACCGAAGGTGTCCCCTGGCGGGCACCGTAGGATGGTTACTGAAGTCTATGATCACTGGTATGACTAGCACAGCTTTTGGCACTGAGCCAGAGAGGGACTCGCTAAGTGAGCGCATTGTTTTCATCCACATAATGTTTAGGATATTTAATGTTTTAAACATTTAAATTACACATATTTACTTTAAATCACTTATAATTATAGTAATCAGAAGAAACGCTGATGTATATTAAAACAGCAGTAGCCTAATAATAGACTAAAACTTTCAAACATAATTTGATTATTTTTCACATCAAACACTTGTATGTAGCCTATATATAAATTTCACTCTATTCTTCCAGTTTACCATTTGATGAATTCACATGTTGTTAATCGCACAGGCTCTACTAAATGGTAGCGCATACATAGCCCCTAAACTATCAACTGTGATCATTATGAACTTGTTTAAAACACAAAATACATTTACTTGCATATAAAATAAATTTGAACAAATTTGAATAAGTTGTTGTCAATAATTTGTTGAAGGAATAGCCTATATAAGAACCTAAAATAATATAGAGCTACAACAAAACTTATCACCCAGCCCGTCTTTTAACCCATTCACTGATGGTTTCTTATTTTTATTTAACATTTGTTTACATAATAACTATTATTATATATTTACTTTTCTGCTTCGTTTTATGTATCTCTTTGCCAGTAATTAACATTCTAGTAACTGGTATGTTTCTGGTACGTATCAAGTACCATAAATGTTTTGTAAATAATACCCATCAATCATGTCAGTAAAGCTATGTGTATTTCAGTAGGTGGTGATAAATGAACGTCTGTATGCTGTTAGAGCAAGTTATTAAATATTTGACTTGGATTGATTTATTAAAATCACTAAATCATTAACAAATGAAACAGTGGACTTAAAATAAATTATTCATTCAATCAGGCCTATATTTGTTCACAAACAAAGATTAATTCATCAAGGAAACACCACTAATTATTATATCTTTAGAATTATTCTTACTATAGACTATTAATGACTTTAAATTCGAGACTTACTTGTGACTTGCAAAACAATGACTTGGTCCCACCTCTGGAAATAAGTATTTGCTCCCTTATCAATCAGCAAGATTTCTGGCTCTCAGGTGTCTTTTATACAGGTAACATCCTGAGATTAGAAGCACTCTCTTAAAGGAAGTGCTCCTAATCTCAGCTTGTTACCTGTATAAAAGACACCAGAAGCAATCAATCAATCAGATTCCAAACTCTCCACCATGGCCAAGACCAAAGAGCTGTCTAAGGATGTCAGGGACAAGATTGTAGACCTACACAAGGCTGGAATGGGCTACAAGACCATCGCCAAGCAGCTTGGTGAGAAGATGACAACAGTTGGTGCGATTATTCGCAAATGGAAGAAACACAAAATAACTGTCAATCTCCCTCGGTCTGGGGCTTCATGCAAGATCTCAACTTGTGGAGTTTCAATGATCATGAAAACGGTGAGGAATCAGCCCAGAACTACACAATAATCTCAAGGCAGCTGGGACCATAGTCACCAAGAAAACAATTGGTAACACACTACAGTAAAGGACTGAAATCCTGCAGTGCCTGCAAGGTCCCTCTGCTCAAGAAAGCACATGCACAGGCCTGTCTGAAGTTTGCCAATGAACATCTATATGATTCAGAGGAGAATTGGGTGAAAGTGTTGTGGTCAAATGAGAACAAAATCGAGCTCTTTGGCATCAACTCAACTCGCCGTGTTTGGAGAAGGAGGAATGTTGCCTATGACTCCAAGAACACCATCCCCACCGTCAAACATGGAGGTGGAAACATTATGCTTCTGGAGTGTTTTTCTGCTAAGGGGACAGGACAACTGCACCACTTCAAAGGAAAGATGGACGGGGCTATGTACCATCAAATCGTAGGTGAGAACCCCCTTTCCTTAGCCAGGGCATTGAAAATGGGTCATGAGACCTCTGAAAAATCTTAACTTGGAGTGGAACAAAATCTTTCCTGAGATGTGTGCAAACCTGGTGGCATACTACAAGACCTCTGTGATTGCCAACAAGGGTTTTGCCAGCAAGAACTAAGTCATGTTTTGCGAAGGGGTCAAATACTTATTTCACTCATTAAAATGCAAATCAATGTATAACTTTTTTGAAATGCGTTTTTTCTGGATTTTTTGTTGTTATTCTGTCTCTCACTGTTCAAATAAATTTACCGTTACAATTTTAGACTGATAATTTCTTTGTCAGTGGGCAAAATGTACATAATCAGCAGGGGATCCTTTTTTTTCTTACTGTATTTAAGAAAAATATGTTATGTAAATATATTTAGATATAAAATAAATTATACATTTATAAATATACAGTCGTGGCCAAAAGTTTTGAGAATGACACAAATATTAGTTTTCACAAAGTTTGCTGCTCAACTGCTTTTAGATTTTTGTTTCAGTTGTTTCTGTGATGTACTGAAATATAATTACAAGCACTTCATACGTTTCAAAGGCTTTCTCAATGGGATTAAGATCTGGGGAGTTTCCAGGCCATGGACCCAAATTTTCAACGTTTTGGTCCCCAAGCCACTTAGTTATCACTTTTGCCTTATGGCACGGTGCTCCATCGTGCTGGAAAATGCATTGTTCTTCACCAAACTGTTGTTGGATTGTTGGAAGAAGTTGCTGTTGGAGGGTGTTTTGGTACCATTCTTTATTCATGGCTGTGTTTTTGGGCAAAATTGTGAGTAAGCCCACTCCCTTGGATGAGAAGCAACCCCACACATGAATGGTCTCAGGATGCTTTACTGTTGGCATGACACAGGACTGATGGTAGCGCTCACCTTTTCTTCTCCGGACAAGCCTTTTTCCAGATGCCCCAAACAATCGGAAAGAGGCTTCATCGGAGAATATGACTTTGCCCCAGTCCTCAGCAGTCCATTCGCCATACTTTCTGCAGAAGATCAATCTGTCCCTGATGTTTTTTTTGGAGAGAAGAGGCTTCTTTGCTACCCTTCTTGACACCAGGCCATCTTCCAAAAGTCTTGGCCTCACTGTGCGTGCAGATGCGCTCACACCTGCCTGCTGCCATTCCTGAGCAAGCTCTGCACTGGTGGCACTCCGATCCCGCAGCTGAATCCTCTTTAGGAAACGATCCTGGCGCTTGCTGGACTTTCTTGGACGCCCTGAAGCCTTCTTAACAATGCAGTGGAAAGTTTTTTCGGGATTAAGTTCATTTTCATGACAAAGAAGGACTATGCAATTCTTCTGATCACTCTTCATAACATTCTGGAGTATATGCAAATTGCTATTATAAAAACTTAAGCAGCAACTTTTCCAATTTCCAATATTTATGTAATTCTCAAAACTTTTGGCCACGATAATGTATATAAATGTAAATATTTTTGTATGTGTGTGTCTTTATATATACATAGGAAATATGCATAACACACACACACACACACACACACACACACACACACACACTACATAAAGAAAAACTTTTATTTTTGAAGCGATTAATAGCAATTAAAAGATTTCAATGTACTCTCATTATAAAAGAACTTCATTATTGTTTATTTAATTCTAGTAAGTATGTTTTTGTTAAAAACTAACCAAAAGTAATTTGTTTTTCATATCTGCAGAAGAGAAACATATTCCTATCGGCATCAGCTATCAGCTGAAGTGAGTTGAAAAATATTGGCTGAAATCCAATTTTGTGCATCCCTAATCTTAATATAATTGAAATGTTGCCACAGGCATATTTTTCCTGTGAGAACGAGGTGGTATTTCTGCTGTTTTTAAATAAGTATAAATGCATATGCAAGTTATATAACCTAGTTGATGAGGAATTTATTAGGAAATGATTATGAAAGTTGAAAAGGAAAATACAAAGAGTAAGTGAATCAGGCTTTGTTGCATAGGCCAAATGAATGTACATTAGAAAGTAAATTTAAATGGACATTGTAGTCCATTTTATGCAATACAAAAAGGCATTACTGCAAAGATAACATTTTCCCCTCTAACTCACGCTGACTTTCAGTTAATGACATGTTGCATTATATGGGCTGCTCATATTTGGCTAGCAGATGTTTTTGCTGAAAGGCTACAGAATAAAATGAACAGAATGAGACTGTAATTCCACACATTATCAATCTTCATTTTATGTATCTTAAATCAAACGATGTGACATTATTAAACCCAGAAAACATTAGCACCATCATGCACGGCGATTTAATCTTCATAACAGAGAAGTTATTGGACATAGAGCCCTCATTTGGCCAAAGATAAAAGAGGATCCGTTCAACTCTCCACATATTCATCATCTAACTTTAAAGGTTAGTCGAGGTCTATAATGTCACACATCTGTCACCATTAAATACGCCTAAATCCGTCACATTAGCATTGTTCCTGAGGTGGACGTAGTGGAAAACATTTTTCCCCCTCTCCAGGCAGAGAGGATATTAAAAACTAAACAGGTTGAAAGAACCGCAGAAGATCACAATGCATCATATAGACAGAATGCGGCCTGCAGTGATTACGGTTCATTTTACCCCAGCTTTAAGATTGTTTCCCATCATGCAATGGAAAATGTGGATGCATTAATGCACTCAGTCCTATAGTGACAAACATATGCTCCACAGCATAGATAATGAACCCACACAACAGGCTTGTTTATTAATGCCTAGCTACGTCTAAGCGAAATATCAGCATTAATCTGACGTTTTTTCCACGGTTATTCACGGTTTCACTTACATTATATTGATTACTTAGTAATATGAATGCTGACAGGACATCTAATTTTAAAGCCATGGCCTAATGGGACCACTCATGTATATACAATGTATTTTCAACAAGCAAACCGAATATGAAATTTAATCTGTCCTGTATAGCTCCTGGGTGTTATTAAACTAACCTTCTCGGTGTAATTGTAACCCCCGCGGACCTTTTGTAAAGCATGAATTCAAAGCTCTTTTCAGCTGCGTAAGCTCTGATTAAAAACCAGCACCTAATAGAATTTTTTCCCCCGTTTTTCTTCTGTCGGTTCAATCGAGCGCATCATGACAGAGCAGCTATTAAAGAACATGTGAAGCCAAGATTTTGTAATAGTTTTGAAGGAAAAGTTTAACTGAATTTTATCAGTGGAAGAGAAAAACAGAAATTTTGAAGAATGTTGAAACCACTCTTTTCCATACAATGAATGTAGATGCCGTTGAGCTTTATGAATGACAACTAAGCACCACAGAAGTGCAATAATAGTAGTCTGTATGGCTCCTAAAGGAATATAATTACTGTAAGTGTGACCTGAATGTAATGCTTTTGGAACTGAAAACGTAATTGTGTGTTAATTAGAATTAAACAAAAAAGTATTGTACTTTAAATTTATAATAAATTCAATTAATTGAACTACAGAGTGCTTTTTTTGATCCACTTAAGCAGGATTTACAGTGAGTTCATCTTTATATGTAATTTCAAAATTGTTTCTATTGTCTTTAAAATACAATTAAGCAATATACACATCCTACATTTCAAGGTCACAGCTTAGTCCTATTTAAAGTTTCAACTTTGAGGATATTTTATGAATTAACTGTGTTCAGCCACTGCAAGAGAAATTGGTCATTCAATATCTATGATTTCTCAAATATTGCAGATTTACAATGACATAAATTCATTCAAGTCCCCCAAAAAGACTTGTTGTCCACTTAAGACAAATGCACGAGAAGTAAGGAATAATTGACGAAGGGCCAAATTCAACAAACCGAAGTTAATTATTCCGCTTATACTACAGTTACCACACCTCAAGATATCGATCAGTTGATATATTTCAAGACATGTGTCCGTTTTTTCTACTTAAAATGCTATTGTGATTAGGGTTACGCAGCTCATCCAATGCTATTGTTACTATTTCCAAAACGTCATTTTAGACCTAGCAACGACATTTGAGCGTTTGATAGCAAACTAATACAGTTAATAATGAAGTTTAGACAGACCGACAGACAAGCAGACGTACGGCAAGAGATATTAAGCTTGTGAATTACCTCTTTGAGTCTGTGCATCTCTCAAAAGTGATCGACAGCAGTGTCTCTACTAATAGTGAAACTTTAAGTTCATTTTCTTCAAGATCACGCCATTGTTACCTCACGTGTGAGAACTGTCATGTAGTTTTTAAGTTGTTAATTGTCAGAGCAGCGCTAACAACATTAGCGCATATGCTAATGTGTGTGCAAACTATATGTGTGTGTGTCTGTGAGGGAGAGAAAGTGGGAGAAATAGAGTATGTGCTTTCCGTACATAATAAAATGTAATTTTGTGGCAAAAACACAGGTCATTTTTATCCTGTTGTTTACTGTGTTTATTTGTCAGGCCAGTGTTGTCATGATCTCATGACGAAAACGTACCTGTGGGAACTTTTTCGCAAGACGTCACTGCAGTTGTCAAAAAAAAAAAAAAAGAACACTAGGTGATAAAACAGCGAGCACTTGTAATTGTTTTTTTATATGTTTCGCTTTCTGGATGAAACAAGCTTGTTCAGTAGCTCAGCTGGCATGGAATTGGACTTAGGACGCGGAATCCTTGGGTACAAATCCTGTGAAAAACATGACTCATGATGAAAGTCCTGAAAGATTGAAAAACAAGCTAAAACATCATGATTAGGTTATGACAAATTCGCTTTTGTTAATACCATCGGGTAGATTAAGGTGTAGTGCAGATGGTATGTTATTTTAAAACGTCACAGAGCATTAGAGTTTTAGCTCGACTCAATGGATGTTTCAAGACAGAACTGCAGTGACACAGACTGTACAAAACCAACGTCACATAAAACGTACCATACGTACGTTCATCTGTTCGTAGAAAAAAATGAACACTCTTTTAGCGCCACTCAGTGGATATTTCACATCGAATTTGTCGCAAAGCGTACATGCCGGTACGTATTTTGCGTCTTGTGAAAAAGTTCCCACAGGTACGTTTTTGTCATGACATCAGGTTGGAGAAAATACTATTAAAGCAAAATTATTTAAAAAGTAAAAAAAAAGTAAAACATAATTTGTCAGTTTGTTAGGAAACGATCATAGTGTATAACCTTTTCAAGTACAAAAAGTATAAATATACTTAAAGAGGTCATCAGATGTCCATTTTCCACAAGTTCATATGATTCTTTAAGGTCCTAATGAAAAGTCTATAATATATGTTGGTTAAAAATTCTCAAAAAAACCCCTCCTTTTACCTTTTCAAAATCAGCTCTGCAAAAAATCAACTCATTTTGATGCATGGTCCCTTTAAATGCAAACGAGCTCTGCTCGCTCCACCCTCTCTGCCTGGGATTATGAGCTGTAATGTTTACTTTAGCCACATTTAGCTGCGTTTAGCGGCAAAACTTGCCAACAAGCACATTATTAAGAAAGGCCATTTGCAAAGATGCATAAAAAACCCTTATACTCCCTTCTGCTGTGGGTGAAGCTGCATCACAAATGATTTGCACGAACATAGATGCATATGTAGATTGGGAATCGACGCTTTCCTTTTAAAAAGGGGATATTACTTTTAAAGATTAAAAAAAAAAATACCACTGGGTTGATTTTTATCATTGTAGAGTGGTTGTGTACACAAACTGCCAACACATGTTCAAACATGTAAAAGTTAGTTTTACATCCGATGACCCCTTTAAATGAACTAAAAACTGCTCATTCAATAGAATTATGCACACTTCTTTTTCACAAATGTACATGCTATTTTAATGTAGTACATTCTAGCCGACCTATTTCTTTAAATACAACACAATGTTTTCATAAAAACAGAGGTATGATAATTGATTCGCATGACCCTAAAATATAAAGAAAGTAAATGAGATTTTGATTTCAGGTCCGTGAATGCATCTTGGTTTAATTACTTGTCATACTGGGAAATTTCTCTATTGTATTTTGAGAGATTAATTAAGTTCCATTCAAGCAGAAGGTCCTTCAGTTATAAATCAGGTAATAATTACCTCTGAGGTTACGGAGAATCTTTTTTTCAACACGTGAAGGTGGCAGCAACCACAAAAGAGAAAAGGTAAACAAGAAATCCATCAGGCATGTTGTACTTCTTTTTCCAGAATTAAGATGCTACAAGACATAAAAGATTAATGACTGGCAGCGGAGGGGCTTCTGTTCTCTGAAAACAGGCCACAAATTCCCAAATGCAAGTCAACCAAGTGAAAATCCTTTTCAAAGTCTCCCTCTTTGGGTACAAGAAGCTTAAATCATTTTCTTTGAACTTGAAAGGAACCACATAAGGTTTCTGCACAACATTCAACAGCGTTTTACTGTTGATTTGATCACTGACAGACTTCGCTATTAAAATCACCATTAACATTCTCATTCATCTCAATAACATTTGCTCAGAAGAACTGTTATAAAAATAAATTAAAATACAGCTTCACAACTTTAAGAGTCCTCCTCATTAAAATTATATAAAATGGCTGACCGATGCACAACAAAACCAAGAAATCATATTAAGAAAATAGTTTTTACTTAAATGTTAAATGTCAATAATATGCATTGTCTTTTGCAGCTCTTAGGTGCATTTTAAAGAGAATCAAGACGCCACGGGCTAGACACAAGCGTGATGCATCTGGTAGAAAAGCAGATAGCTGAGAGAATATTAAAAGAGTGGAACAAACAAGCTTATAGCTTCATACTGGCATAATAAGATGCTCGGGAAACTCGGAAAGGGGATCAGCTGTCCATGACATTTGCTCGGTCTTTCCAGCTGTGCATTCATCTGGAAAGTACATTTTACCAGGGCGACCTTATGAAGTCTGGAGTATTTCTTTTATATGGTGTGATTTATCTATATTACGGCATATTTTTGCTCTCGAAATTTAATTTTCTCAGTGATTCATAATGAAGCAGCGACAGAGTAAAGTAGTACTTTAAAATGTAAAATGCTAGTTGCATGGTGTTTAGGTATCACACCTAACGAGGGAGGAATAATTTTAAATAAATGCAAATTAGCATCAAAATCCAGTGTTATACTTCAAAGAGAAGCTTGCAAAGCTCACAACAATATTAGATGCAGAATGTCAACTTTCATTGTTTTTGATTGATGTAACATCAGGTTTGATCATCATTCTCGGCTCTTTTTCTCCAAGGAGCTGTATTAATCATTAACCAGGTACCTGATGAGAATCACTGGTGTTCATTTTTAACAGCAAATTTGCCACATAGTTAAAGCATTTTCTTCATAATTCTTCAGCGATAATTACTCACGCCTAATTAGAGGTACCGTTAATCAAAATGCCCAAATTATGAATATTTTCTCCCACAAAGCACAGAATTTATGAAGTATGCATAATCATTAAGCATTTATTACAGGCCAAGAGTAAATTAGTTATTCTAATTAGAAAATGCATCGGGCTCATTAGAGCTCTACGATGTCGAGGAGTTTCCAAGAAACCAAAATCTAGAGTCATACATCCAACCGAAGAGGTCAACAGTAATTATATTTGTTAATATTGTGATGAATTACAAATCAGTTTGTAGCTCTGTTCCCAAACCTAGTGAGCTGCAAAAAACATATTTAAAACAGTTTGTTAGCCACGGATTTGGTCATTTGTCTTTGTGATAACACCTCATCGTTCACTTAAATAGTCAGCCGCTGTTGGTGGTCCGGATGTTTACAGTTTTAGCTGGTCGATCAGTCAGTGACCTGCTAGAAACCAGATAAAACGAATGACCATTTTCCGAAAGCGACCAGTTTAAGATATTCCAGCAGAGATTTTGATTACACTTTATGTCAACAGTCCACTTTAGACTATATTCTACTAACTATAATATAATCTACTAACAGTCTATATTAATAGACTGTTAAGATAAGGTTAGTTTAAGTAGAATAAGTTGACATACTTGCAAAGTTACTTAAAATAAGTAGAAATTTTGTTGGGGATCATACAAATAAAGTGTTAACTAGGGCTGGGTAAAAAAATATAGATTTCTTGATTTGAATTCTAATTTTTATGAAACAATATTGATTCTTAAATCCTGTGTATCCTGTAAAAATCCTGTAAATTAGTCTAGCCTGTTTTCAGTTTATGAAATCCATATCCTTGTGAACAATATGTCACATTAGCTGAGTATATTTGGTGACCATAAACTTGTTAGTCAGCTAGAAAAATGAATGCTAGAGAGGAGCTTTTTGCTAAATATATGCACCTTATAACATATTCATTGTAATGTTTACTGTTCTTCAATATTTAACTTATGTTTGAATAAATCCGTCAAGTTTTTATGACAGCCACAGAAAATTAAAAAGAAAAAGTAGAAATAAAATTATGCATTTTTAAGTAAAAGTTAACTTTAATATTATAAAAACTTGATTAAGTGTAACTTAAGTATTTTCATACAAATCATTTTAACCTTCAAAATTATAGTAATGTGGCACCAACTGATCATGTATATTTTACAGCATTAGTTGAAAGATTTATTTTCTTTGAGGAAATTTGTCATTTACTGTATCTGATATATATGGGCCATTCTAGAGAACTGGTGCAAACCGCAACCAAAAAACACATTTAAAAGCATTTAAGTATTTTAGATCTTTTTATTATCTATTGAAACCCACAATAATATTTAAAATATCAGTACGCTTAACATACAGTTGTGTGAAAAAGTGTTGGCCCCCTTCCTGATTTAATTTTTTTTTGCATGTTTGTCACACTTTAA
>NW_027394553.1:0-17346 GCF_049309525.1 Garra rufa | reverse complement strand
ATTTGATTAGCTTCAGTTGGCTACAAGTTAGCGCCAACTGGGTGCCATCTGTCTATACTCATCCTCATGTCATTCCAAAGCTGTATGAATATATTTCTTCTGTGGAACACAAAAGAAAATATTTTGAAGAATGTTGGTAACCAAACAGTTTCTCACTGTCTTTTTGACCATACTATGGAAGTCAATGGGACCTGAAACTCTTCTAAACCTTTAAACTCTTTCAAGTTGCAGTAGGAGGAAAATTACCAGCTACTAATGGATTTAAAGAGAATTTAAGTGAGATGCAAACAGTCTTGTTTTAGCCTTCTCCTGCACGTAGCATTAATGATTACTGCCTTTTCGGTCTGTTTTGAATCTCCAGTAGATAGATTGAGGACGACATGTCAAAGCACCCTCATCGCTTTATTCTCCCATCCACCTCCTATGTCTCCCAGTTCTGAGTTATTTCCTCCCTGCCACCTAATTAGGATTATCTTTAATTTGCAGGATTACAATTAATAGCTTACTGCAGGTAAGTGATTAAGAGTTACCTGGTAATGACCCCGGGAGGCTAACTACAGAATGAGGAGAAATGATGACAGCTCCTCAAGCCCAGCGCGTCAGGCCGCAATTTAAGATGGCCGTTTTGGAAGGCTCCCCATGAGCCGGCAACACAATGGAGGAGTACACTTTCCCGCTCTGTAATTAAGGTCCATTGAGTGAAATTACCTTCCGATAATTACCGTGTAGTTGTCAGCGTTTGTTATAGCGTGGTGAGCCTCTGTCTTCCTCGCCTGGAGGCTGGACCGGGTTGGGCCTGCTAGCCTTCACCTCATGTTGGTGCTCTCTTGAGAGGAGGGGCTGTACGTGTCAGAAATGTGCCGGGATGACGAGGAGATGAACGCTCAAGTAGCACGGCGGAATTTTTTGACGGAATTATCAGGCTTCATCTGGCATCCTGGAACTCTAACCTCGTTGTGGAGATGATAGATTTTTAATTCATGATTCATATTTTTATTATTTTTTTAAATCAATTCTTTTACTTGTTATTTTTTAAATTAGCGTTTATTTTTATATATTATACTTAATTAAATTTTATTTAGAATATTATATAGTTTATTTAGAATTATATAGTTTTTTTATGTTTCTATTTAATTATGTCTAATAAATATGAAAGCCCATTTCCACCAATAAAAAAGTTATTGCAACTTTTTATCTCACAATTCTAAAAATTTTTCTCACAATTGCGAGTTTACATTTTGCAATTCTGACTTTTTTTCTCACAATTGCGAGATATAAACTCGCAATTGTGAGTTATAAAGTCAGAATTGTGTGATAACCTGGCTAATTATAAATTTAGAATTATGTCATATATATTCGCTAATTATAAAGTCAGAATTGCGTGATATAAACTCACAATTCTGACTTTTTTTCTCACAATTGCGAGTTTGTATCTCACAATTCTGACTTTTTTCTCACAATATACGACAAATACAATATACGTTTTCTTGTGATATAAACTCACAATTGAAATTTATAATTTATAAACCTGCAACTGCAGGTTTATATCTCACAATTAAAAAAAAAAATTAGAATTGCGAGATATAAAGTTGCAGTTGCCAAAAAAAAGTGAGAATTGTGAGTTTTTATTTAGCAGTTCTGACTTTAATTCTCACAATTGCGAGTTTATATCTTGCAATAAACAATATATTGCGATATATGACATATATAATGTAAGTTTTCTCGTGATATAAACTCATGATTGGACTTTAGAACTTGCAGTTGTGAGTTTAAATCTCACAATTCTGAGAAAAAAGTCAGAATTGTGAGATATAAAGTTGCAGTTGTGAGATACATACTCGCATTTGTGAGAAAAAAGTCAGAATTGTGAGTTTATATGACACAATTCTGAGAAAAAAAATCAGAATTGTGAGTTTCTGACTTAATTTCTTAGCATTGCGAGTTTATATCGCGAGAAAACATATTGTATATATCGTATATTGTGAGATATAAAGTCGCAATTGCAAAAAAAAAAGTCAGAATTGCGAGATACAAACCCGCATTTGCGAGAAAAGTCAGAATTGTGACTTTTTATCTAGCAATTCTGACTTTATTTCTAGCAATCCAAGTTTATATCTTGTAATTCTGACTTCATTTCTCAGAATTGTGAGTTTATGTCAAGAAAACGTATCGTATATGAGAAAAAATAATTATCTCGCAATTCTGACTTTATTTTTCGCAATTCTGACACTTTATAACTCGAAATTGCAAATTTATATCTCCCAATTCTAACTTCATTTCTTACAATTGCTAGTTTATATCGTGAGAAAACATCGTATAACGCAATATACATATATAATATATTGTAAGATATAAAGTCGCAACTGCGAGAGAAAAAAGTCAGAATTGCGAAATACAAACTTGCGGGAAAAAAAGTCAGAATTGTAGATTTTAAAAAAGACTGACATGTTCTCGGTATTTCAAGTTTATATCTCAATTCTGACTTGCAATTGCGTATTAAAGTCAGAATTATGAGATATAAACTCGTAATTCTGAGAAAAAAGTCACAAATTTAAGATATGAACTCGCAATTCTGAGAAAACAGTCACATTAATGTGTTGGTAGTTTGAGAACACAACCACCCTACAATGATAAAAATCCACCCAGTGGTATTTTTTTTAATCTTTAAAAGTAACCTTTTTAAAATAAGATCATTCTCAGCTTCTTGTCATTGTGACGAAATACAGCTGAAACAGTCTGAATACACCGCCATTGTGTCGACTCCGGTGCAGAGGAAACCTCTAATTGAGCGATTGAGGTGTTCTGTTTTTGGATGTAATCATGAACACAGCGGTCGTCATTTACTGAAGATGCAGAGGAAAACGTTACTTCCACTTTTAAAAGGAAAGTGCGGTCCCGGTCTGCATATGCCTTTGTGTTCATGCGAATCGTTCCTGATGCAGCTTCACCCACAGCAGAAGTGAATATATATTTTTTTTATGCATCTTTGCGAATGGTCTTTCTTAATAATGTGCTTGTTGGCAAGTTTCGCTGCTAAACGCGGCGGCTAAAGTAAACATGATATGTCTCATAATCCATAATCCCAGAGAGGGGCGGGGCAAGCAGAGCTCGTGGTATTTAAAGGGGCCATGTCTTAAAATGAGCTGAGTTATTGCAGAGCTGATTTTGACAAGGTAAAAGGCTGTTTTTTTTACACTACTATTGAGAATTTTTAACCAAAGTATATTAGAGACTTTTCATTAAGACCCTAAAGAATCATATGAACTTGTGGGAAATGGGCATCCAATGACCCCTTTAACATATAAACTGGCAATTCTGCTAATTTTATTATTTCTCTTATTTCTGCGACAATTATTTATCAGAACTGCGACTTTATAACTCGCAATTGCAAGTTTTTATCTCACAATTCTGTAAAAAGTCAGAATTGTGAGATGTTAACTTGCAATTGCGGGGAAAAAAAATCACAATTGTAAGATAAAAAGTCGCAATTACCTTTTTAATTGTTTTATTCAGTGGCAGAAATAGGCTTCCATAAATAAACCTGCCATTGTACATTATGAATATTGTTAGCTCTTTGTCAAATTGCTTTTTGAGAGTGTTTTTTTTTATTAAAATACATGCGACTAAGTGTTCTTAGTCATTGTGTCTTGTCTATTTGTCTCTTTAGGACCAGCACTAGTGACCCCTAAAATCATGAAAGGTACATGATGCCCCCGTTTGAGTGCCACCAATCCAAATGACCAAAATGATGTTTTCATGCGGCGCTGTACATGTATACAGTAAGTGTTTCTGTCCAATGAATAATGTATAGTCAAAGTGCTTTCAGAGGGGCATGTGGAGGCCCAAAGAGATCCGACCTTTTAGGCGGGAAGATTCAGAGGAGGAAAGGTTAAAAACTCACGCTTAATTGAACCCAGCCAGAGTGGCACTAAATTTGGTCAGCAGCAAAACAGAAGGCCTGTGCGCGAGAGACCGCCTGTGATCACACACCTCATGTTCATACATACTGAGACACTACATTTAAATTACATACATTACAAACTGTATTATGTTGGTGAATTTTGTAATATAAAGCATGTTCTGGTTATTGCAAATAGTTTAATCTTAACTTTATCCAATTTTAAAACACACTTAACACATGCAATACAATTAATTGCAGTTAAGATCAAAAGTTTACATACACCTTGCAGTATCTGCAAAATGTTAATTATTTTTACCAAAATAAGAGGTATCATACAAAATGCATGTTATTTTTTATTTAGTACTGACCTGAATAAGACATTTCACATAAAAGATGTTTACATATATGTCCACAAGAGAAAATAATAGTTGGCTTCATAAAAAAGACCCCGCTCAAAAGTTTAAACACTCACTGATGCTGAAAACTTTTGGATTTTGAAGATCAGGGTACATTTAACTTATTTTGTCTTCTGGGAAACATGTAACGATCTTCTGTAGCTTCTGAAGGGCAGTACTAAATGAAAAAAATATGATATTTAGGCAAAATAAGAAAAAGGTGCACCTCCATTCTGTTCAAAAGTTTTCACCCCCCGGCTCTTAATGCTTAGTTTTTCCTTCTGGAGCATCAGTGAGCGTTTGAACCTTCTGTGATAGTTGCATATGAGTCACTCAGTTGTCCTCAGTGTGAAAAGATGGATCTCAAAATCATACAGTCATTGTTGGAAAGGGTTCAAATACACAAAAATGCTGGAAAACCAAAGAATTTGTGAGACCTGAAGGATTTTTCTGAAGAACAGCAGACAGTTTGACAAACAATGGACTCATGAACAACTATCACTTAACAACAAAATAAAAAACAGCTGTGGATCATTCAGGTAACAACACAATATTAGGAATCAAGTAAAATATCTTATTCAGGTCAGTACTGAATAAAAAATAACATGCATTTTGTATGATCCCTTTTATTTTGTTAAAATCCTTAACATTTTGCAGATTCTGAAAGGGGGATGTAAACTTTTGACCTTAACTGTAATTATAAAAAAAAGAATATATATATATATATATATATAAACATAAAAATTGCAACTGAAGGTCAAAAAGGCAGGATATTATTTGGGTCGCAATGACTGATTTTAGCAGTTTCCTAAAATCTACAGTATATCGGGCTTTGTGTACATTTATATTTAAGCACAGTCCATTGGCACTGTGGATAAAATGTGTGCGAGTTGATTTAATGATGCCTAAGGCCTGTATTTTTTTCTTTGTGTAATCCATTTGTGTTCGTTAGCAGGCCAGCAGTGTTAATTAGTACTAAAGGACTTCCTTCCACATCTCCACTGCGAGCATATGTACTTTGTCACATGTCACTGGGAATGTGTGTATGTGTGAATCGCAGAGGTCTTCCACAGTTCACCATCCGCTTATCTTTTACACAGGCCCGCTCAGTTTAAGATGAGTATCTAATTATTCAGGCGAGGCTAATTTAATGGCTGCGGACAGGTCTTATGCGAACGTCTATGTAAATTATGTGCCTCCAATAAAAATTACAGAGTCGGTCTGAGAAGCGAGATAATGTAATAAATTATATTTTAATTTGAATATTAATATTTGAATGTGGCAGCTTCCATATCGGCCCGTTTCTGGTATAATCAGGATATGGGGATAATTTTGTTGATGGGACTTTAAAGCTCAGAGAGGGGATGATCAAGGAACGAGTGATGGAGAAAGAGAGGTAGAGAGGTGGAGGGTGTAATATTGCCAGGAATGTGCTGGCACAGTCAAGGTCAATTGACTAAATTGGGAAAAAAGCGAGAGAAAGTCCTTACAAAGCATTTTCCGAGGGAGGCATGAGCGAGACTGTTTACACACATTGATAACTAAGGTGTTTTAATTACAGATTCGCCATGTGGTCGCATTAAAAGCACATTTCAAGGATCTGAATTCATGAATAAGGGAAAACTGCTGTTCTGTGCAAAAATTAGTATGGAGACTCAGATGAATTGGCCGAAAGGGCTTTTTATTAGTTTATTTGTCATTTAAATAGTCTGTACCGCTTTCATTTTTAAATATAAAATTACAAACAAATCCATTTAAACTAATTGGACTGGAGTAAATCCAAACGGTGAGACCACTTCAAATCGGGAAACATGTCATTCATAGATTTAAAGGAACAGATCACAGTTATACTCACCTTAATGTTGTTCCAAACCTATGTGAGTATTTAAACATTTTCTCAATATTTTTGCTGTTTTGTGCAAAACTAGCATTGAGACTGTGTAACTTTAGATTTATTTGTCATATAAATAGTTTAAATATCTTGCAATTCTGACTTTTTTCTTGCAATTGTGACTTTATACAAACCTGCATTTGCGAGAAAAAAAGTCAGAATTGTCAGTTTTTAATTTAGCATTTAATTTTTTTTAGCATTTTAATTCGGACTTTGTTTCTCAGAATTGCGAGTTTCTATCGCAAGAAAACTTATAACGTATAAAACGTATAGCGTAATGTACTTTTATTGTGAGATGTAAACTCTCAATTGTGAATTATAAAGTCAGAATTGCTTGCCAAATCTCACAATTCTGACTTTTTTTCTTAGAATTGCGTGATATAAACTCACAACTGCGAGAAATAAAGTCAGACTTTTATTCTCGCAAATGTGAGTTTGTATCTCACAATTCTTACTTTTTCTCGCAATTGTGACTTTGTATCTCACAATTTTTTTTTCTCAGAATTGAGATATAAACTCGCAATTGTGAGTTATAAAGTCCAATTGTGAGTTTATATCGCGAGAAACCTTATATTGTAAATCTTTTAATGGGTTTGTTTTTAATTTTATATCATATCATATATATCGTATATGGCAATATACTTATGTCGTATATTGCACGATATAAAGTTGCAATTGCAAGAAAAAAATTAGAATTGCAAGATACAAACTTGCAAAAAAAGTCAGAATTGTGAGTTTTTGTCAGAATTTGACTTCGTTTCTCAGAATTGAGCGTTTGTATCGCAAGAAAACTTATAACGTATATATCGTATATCGTAATATACTTATATTGTATATTGTGGAATATAAATTGCAAGAAAAAGTCAGAATTGTGTTTTTATCTTGAAATTCTGACTTCATTTCTTAGATATACGAGTTCATATCACAAGAAATCTTATATTGTATACAGCATATCATATATCGCAATATATTTATATGGTAACTGTGAGAAAAACTATTTATTATTTCTAGCAATTGTTTATGAGTTTATATAGGCTGTAACACATATTTTTATATATATATATATATATATATATATATATATATATATATATATATTGTAACAGTATTTTGAACTGTACATGGTTTCAGTAGTTTTAGTAGTTCATCCTTACCACCAGGGGGTCTTAGTGAGCTTCCTGGGTAGGATAAAAGATCAGGAAGTTGTAGAGTGAGAGAGAAGACAGCATGGTGTGGCTCATGTTTCTAACCTTCCTTGAGAGATCCTTGTTGAGAAACTAAGTGTTTGCTGCTCAATTGTAAGTAAAAGTTTGTTTATAAATGTTAAGTGGTTTATTGATTTAGTTTTGATATTTGTCTGTATGTAGTTATGAGGCAACAGTTATTTTACTTTGAGGTTGCCCTTTACATAATTTCTATGAATGGGTTTTGTTTTGTTTATTTGAATGTTTGTATTGTTTTGTAGAAGGATTTTGTTTATGGGATTCCTCTCCTTATGCCTCGGCACATGGCTTGGGAATTATGTGGAGGTGCTGAAGAACCAGGGCAAATGGGACATTTTCTACATTCTGAATCTGGACTGTTTCTCAAGTACAAGTGACTTTCCCTTGATAAGACTGTGTGGTTTATTCAACATTGGGGTACCCATAAATAGTGTGAATGGAAGTCTTTGAAGAATTTAATTATAAAATGTGGAGTTTGTGTATGTTGGGTTGGCCTATGAGCAAGAATTTATTGTATAAATAGATCTGGGTAAAATCTTGATTGGTGCAACAGAATATATTGATGTGAAGAAATACAGTTGATCCCTCCTTCCAAAAATTTGTATAGCTGTTTCTTTTTATATGAAAGGAGAAACTGTTATAGATGGCGCCCGAACAGGGACACAATCTGTATTAATTACTTTGATGCACAAAATAAGAAATGGAAGGTTTAAGTCCTGAGGAAAAGGATGAGAACGTACCCAGCCATGATTTTACAGCTGGTCCATTTGTGACTCGTAGAGAACCTGTTAAAGAACTCATGCACACATTGAGTGAGTTGTATATTAACTCTGAAGAGGATGATTCCATTACAGATGCAGATCCACAGCCTTGTCCTACAGTTCTTCCACCCACTATTGAGAAAGAAGAAGCTCACTTGAACTCGTCATTACAGGCAGCAATGGATGAGTTAAATAGACGAGTTGTCGTTCTGGAGGAAAGCAGCACAAACTGTATACAGCAGGTGAGCCAGTGTTGTTTGCAATCAGATCTTGATGATCGCTGTGGATCTCTAGAGGAAAAGCTGGTCTATTGCATTGAAAGAGAGTGTGCTCGAGTCAAAAGGGTCTTAGAACTGAATATACAAGATTTGGAGAAGTCTATGGTTGACTGCTTAAAAAGGAGAGATTTACAGATTGATAATAAGTTAAGATCTTGGGTACCTGTGACATCAACTCCTGTATATGTACCCTCTTCTGAGCAGCATTCGACCGTTACACGTCAAGGTCTGAGGAAGACCCATACTTTTCCTTCATCTCAGCATCTTTTAACCAACACTGAAACTGTACCTGCACCCACTTATCTGCCCCCTGTAAAAGTAGAGTTTCCCCAATTTGGAAGTGAGCCAGAGACTGATCCGGTGTCATTTGTTGAGCGATGTGAAGAGTACTTGGCCATTCGACCTCTGAATGACTCTGAAATTCTCGCTGCTCTTACCTCAGTGTTGAAAGGCACAGCAAAAGACTGGTGGTTAGCAGAAAGAAGAACTGTGTGGACATGGAAACAGTTTAAAGAAATCTTTCTTCGCTCATTTTTAAATGATGATTATGAAGCTGAAGCGGAGAGAAGGTTGTTGGAGAGGAAACAAGGGGCTAAGGAGAGTATACGTGATTTTGCATTCCATTATAGGGCATTGTGCCTAAGATGGAGGAAGGATATGACTGAGAGAGAGATGGTGCAAGCCATATTAAGGAACTGTAATCCTCGTCTTGCCAGTTTGTTACGGGGAACGGTGAGAGATGTCAATGAGTTGGTAAGAATAGGGACTCAAATCGAGAAAGATTTTGAAGAATCCAAACGATACTGGAGCCATGCCAATGCTGAAATGCAGAAGAAAAAGACTTCCAATGATAGAGACACCGTTCATCGGTTAACTCATGCTAATACTCGAGTAGTTCAGTCTGTTTCAATACCCAGTCAGTCTGAACTGAAAATGGTAACTTTGCCCATATTATTAAGAGGTCGATATTTTCAGGCTATGGTTGATACCGGGAGTACCCTCTCTCTAATTCAAGAGTCCTGCTGGAATCAGTTGAAAGGACAAGAGCAGTGGAACCCAAGCAAAGGACAGACATTCATGTTAGCCAATGGTCAAATGCATTCTTCTATAGGCATGTCTAATTGGGAATGTGAGCTGCATGGACAAAAACTCAAGTTAACATTGTATGTGTTGAGAGATACAGATCTGACGGTACCAATAATTCTGGGTATGGATTTCTTAACTTCTGCTGGGATTATGCTGGACTTTCGGAGGGCCCAGTATGGTATGGTATCCCAAGAGGAGAGTAGGAGTGAAATGTTTCCCTTTCTGCCACCTAAGTCATGTTCCAACTCCTTGGTGTCCTTTTATCTTGCTTTGCCTAGTGGAGAAGTATCATCTGAAGTCTCACTGGCTGTTCAACAACTCGCACTCAAGGCTGATACCACCTCAGAATTCCAGAGTCATTTAGAGAGGTTGATGAGGGAATGGCCTATGGTATGCACTAATAAAGTAGGACACTCTTCGGTAATTAAACATTGCATCAATACAGCAGATGAGGTTCCTCTCCGTAAGAGAGCATACCGTGTATCTGGGGAGAAACAACAATTTATTGATCAGGAGATTAAGGAAATGTTGACCAATAATATCATTCGGCCTTCCAACTCACCATGGGCTTCTCCTGTGGTTATTGTTCCCAAGAAGAATGGTGGATCACGGTTTTGTGTAGACTTCCGTGGACTGAACTCAAAAACTTACTTGGATGCTTATCCGATGCCACAGATACAAGATATTTTGGGGTCTTTACATGGAGCAAGAGTTTTCAGTACTTTGGATCTGAAAAGTGGATATTGGCAGGTGGAATTAGAGCCAGAAAGTATTCCTAAAACTGCTTTTGTGACATCTTCAGGATTATTTGAATTTTTACGTTTACCCTTCGGTCTCAAAAATGCCGCAGCCTCATTTCAGCGTTTAATGGAATGTGTACTGCGAGAAATCAAGGGAAAGTGTTGTTTTGTCTACATAGATGATATTGTGATATACTCAAAGGATGAAAATGAACATCTGCTGCACCTCAATCAAGTTTTCCGCTGCCTACATCAAGCTGGGTTGACTTTAAACCTTAAAAAGTGCAACATATTGCAAAGGTCTCTAACTTTTCTTGGCCATGTGATTTCAGGGGAAGGCATTAAGACAGATCCTGCTAAGATAGCATCAGTGAGTCAGTTTCCGGTGCCTCAATCTTTAAAAGATGTGCAACGGTTTTTAGGACTTGCTGGGTGGTATCACAGATTTGTACCACGATTTTCCGAAAAAGCAGCCCCTTTACATGCTTTAAAAAGGAAGGGAGCCACTTGGGTATGGACAGAATCCTGCCAAGGAGCATTTGAAGCTATTAAGAATGATCTCACTCAAGCCCCTGTCCTGATTTCCCCAGACTTCACCATACCATTTAAGGTGCAGACAGATGCCAGTGAGAAGGGACTGGGAGCAGTTCTGACGCAAGATATAGAAGGAGAAGAGCACGTGGTAGCTTATGCTTCACGCTTACTTCAGGGAGCTGAAAGAGCATACTCAGTGTCTGAGAAGGAATGTTGTGCTGTTCTATGGGCTGTGGAGAAGTGGCGTCCCTACTTAGAGGGTAGACCCTTCGAAGTTATAACTGATCATGCAGCATTGACTTGGGTTTTTAATCACCCCAAACCCTCATCAAGATTGACACGGTGGGCTATACGGCTGCAAGAATTCGAATTTACGGTCAAGTATCGAAAAGGTCAATGCAATATAGTTCCAGATACCTTATCCCGAAGTCTGGAAGACACTGCGATGGTTAACATGGTGAGGCAGGTGAAGTCTTCAAGTCCAATAGTAACACCTTCAAGCCTGCCTGTGGATTGGGCTGACATGGCCAAAGCTCAGCAAGAGGATGATGAAATAAAGGAACTAATTGAGAAGGCTCGTACTCAAACAGACATGGATCCCTTAAGAATCCATTATGTTGAGAAGAATGGCTTTCTATTTCGTAGTGTCCCAGATGGACAGAAAGGGCAGAAATTTCAGTTGGTGGTGCCAAAGTGCTTGCGCAAAGAATTCTTGAAATATGCCCACGACAATCCTCTGAGTGGACACTTTGGTCGTCTCAAAACTCTTTTGAGATTGGTGGATATGGTGTACTGGCCCAGTTTACGATCAGATGTTTGGAAGCATTGCAAAGAGTGTCAAGTGTGCCAAATGTATAAACCTACTATCTCCAAGTTGGCTGGCTACTTGCAGAACACCCCAGTGGTGGAGCCAGGATATATGCTAGGAGTGGACCTGATGGGACCTTTTCCTAAAAGTCCAAGGCAAAATGAGTATCTCTTGGTGATAGTGGATTACTGTACTAAATGGGTGGAGTTATTCCCTCTACGTGTAGCAAAAGCACCTCAAATTGCTCAAATCCTGGTTAATGAGGTTTTCACTAGATGGGGTACTCCCGTCTACTTGGTTTCTGATAGAGGAGCACAGTTTACCTCGCATCTTCTGAATTTAGTATGCAAGCAATGGGGTGTAACCCAAAAGCTTACTACTGCCAGTCATCCTCAAACTAATCTCACAGAGCGTATTAACCGTACGTTGAAAACTATGATAGCCTCATATGTGAATGAACATCATCGTCACTGGGATCGCTGGCTCGCGGAATTCAGATTTGCCATTAATACAGCCTGGCAAGAGAGCACGAGATTTACTCCAGCTGAAATTGCACTGGGGCGAAAGTTGAAAGGGCCAGTAGAGCGAGCCCTGTCAAGTCCACCTGACCCTAGTAATCCTGCTTATGCAGTGCTGGAACGATATGAGAACCTACTGAAGTCAGTGAAAGAGAATGTGGAACAAGCTCAAAGGAAGCAAGGGCGCTATTATAACCTTCGAAGAAAACATGCTCAGTATCAGGCTGGGGAGTTGGTATGGGTGCGCTCTCATCCCTTGTCAAGGGCCAGTGAAGGCTTTATGTCTAAATTAGCTGCCAAGTGGAAAGGTCCAGCCAAAATTCTAAAATGTTTGGGTCCAGTTAATTGTTCTGTTGCATTTTTGGATGATCTTGAGCATCCAGACACTTTTCATGTGCAGAACCTGAAACCTTTTTATGGTTATATTAAACCTTCCAATGAAGGGGAGGATATGTAACAGTATTTTGAACTGTACATGGTTTCAGTAGTTTTAGTAGTTCATCCTTACCACCAGGGGGTCTTAGTGAGCTTCCTGGGTAGGATAAAAGATCAGGAAGTTGTAGAGTGAGAGAGAAGACAGCATGGTGTGGCTCATGTTTCTAACCTTCCTTGAGAGATCCTTGTTGAGAAACTAAGTGTTTGCTGCTCAATTGTAAGTAAAAGTTTGTTTATAAATGTTAAGTGGTTTATTGATTTAGTTTTGATATTTGTCTGTATGTAGTTATGAGGCAACAGTTATTTTACTTTGAGGTTGCCCTTTACATAATTTCTATGAATGGGTTTTGTTTTGTTTATTTGAATGTTTGTATTGTTTTGTAGAAGGATTTTGTTTATGGGATTCCTCTCCTTATGCCTCGGCACATGGCTTGGGAATTATGTGGAGGTGCTGAAGAACCAGGGCAAATGGGACATTTTCTACATTCTGAATCTGGACTGTTTCTCAAGTACAAGTGACTTTCCCTTGATAAGACTGTGTGGTTTATTCAACATTGGGGTACCCATAAATAGTGTGAATGGAAGTCTTTGAAGAATTTAATTATAAAATGTGGAGTTTGTGTATGTTGGGTTGGCCTATGAGCAAGAATTTATTGTATAAATAGATCTGGGTAAAATCTTGATTGGTGCAACAGAATATATTGATGTGAAGAAATACAGTTGATCCCTCCTTCCAAAAATTTGTATAGCTGTTTCTTTTTATATGAAAGGAGAAACTGTTATAATATATATATATATATATATATATATATATATATATGTATATATATATATATAATTACAAACAGATCCATTTAAACTAATTGGACTGGAGTAAATCCAAACGGTGAGACCACTTCAAATCAGAAAACATGTAATTCATAGATTTAAAGGGTCAGATCACAGTTAAAAATGTACTCGCCTTCATGTTGTTCCAAACCTGTGTGGGTTTTTAACCATTTTCTCAATATTTTTGCTGTTTTGTGCAAAAACTAGCATGGAGACTGGGCTCTAATTTTAGGTTTATTTGTCATTTAAATAGTCTGTACCACTTTGATTTTTTTAAATATAGAATTAAAAACAAATCCGTTAAATCGGTGTTAAATAAATCCATAATGAGACCACTACAATTGAAAAACATTTAATTCATACATTTAAAGGGATAGTTACAAATTTACTCACCTTCATGTCGCTCAAAACTGTGTGGATATTTAAAGGGATAGTTCACCCAAAAACGAAAATTCTGTCATTAATTACTCACCCTCATGTCGTTCCAAACCTGTAAGACCGTTTATCTTCGAGACACAAATTAAGATATTTTGATGAAATCCGAGAGCTTTCTGACCCTGCATAGACAGCAATGCAACTGACACATTCAAGGCCCAGAAAGGTAGTAGGGACATCAATAAAATAGTCCATCAGTAGTTCAACATCAGTGGTTCAACCGTAATGTTATGAAGCTACAAAATACAAAAAGTAACGAAAGCTCTCAGATTTCATCATAAACTTCTTAATTTGTGTTCCAAACATGAACAAAGGTCTTACAGGTTTGGATCTACACGAGGGTGAGTAATTAATGACAGAATTTAAATTTTTGGATGAACTCTGCTTTTAAATAATTTTCTCAGTTTTTTTTTATTTTCATACAATGAAAATCAATAAGGTTCACTGTTGTTTTGGACCCCATTGATTTACATTGTATTTACTGAAACATTCTTAAAACATTCCTCAGATTTTCTTTTGTGTTCCACAGAAGAAAAAAAGGTCATACATGAGGGTGAGTAAATGACTTTTAGTTGAACTGTACCTTTAAAAATATTGATTGACTACTGTTTTCTGTTAAATAAGCCATGCAAAATTACAAAACATCCACATATACAGTACACAATTACACCCCATTTACACCACAAGATCATTAGCTTGCAGTGTAGACAAAATATTCGATATTCCATATCTCCACTGCCCAGAGAACCCTTTCCCATAAATGATTTCTGAGATATGGCACTATTTTAGACTGTATGTTAGGCATCCATAATATAACCAGAAGCAAAGAGGTTATTAAGACACAGATTTCATGTGGTAGAGCTGATCGTATATTAACCTTAATCTTAATTGATTTGCATTTCTCCGCCCTGAGTGAGTGAATGACGGACAGCGGCGAGGCAGAGCAGTTCTCACCCCTCGTGGCCCTGCTGAGTAAAATATTAACACGTTCACACCGCTGAATTATATTAACTGTTTTTTTAGACAGCATTTGCATATCACATCAGCCACCTCTTTTCACCTAATACTCATTCTTGGTGAAACCCATGCTGAAGGTCTATGTTAGAATTTTTATGTGTAACTTAAATGTAATATCTACAGTTGAAGTCAAAAGTTTACATACACCTTGCAGAATCTGCAAAATGTTAATTATTTGACAAAAATAAGAGGGATCATACAAAATGCATGTTATTGTTTATTTAGTACTGATCTGAATAAGATATTTCACAAAAGAGCTGGGGGTGAAAACTTTAAATTTGAAGATCAGGGTAAATTTTACTTATTTTGTCTTCAGGGAAAAATGTAAGTTTTTTCTGTAGCTTCTGAAGGGCAGTACTAAATGAAAAGAATATAATATTTAGGCAAAATAAGAAAAATATACACATCTTGATTCTGTTCATAAGTTTTCACCCCGGGCTCCTAATATATCATTTTTCCTTCTGGAGCATCGTGTTTAAGCCTTCTGTAATAGTTGCATGTGAGTCCCTCAGTTGTCCTCAGTGTGAAAAGATGGATCTCAAAATCATACAGTCATTGTTGGAAAGCGTTTAAATACAGGAAAAAGCTGCAAAACCAAAGAATTTGTGGGACCTGAAGGATTTTTTGAAGAACAGCGGGCAGTTTAAATGTTCAGGACAAACAAGGGACTTATGAACAACTATCACTAAACAAAAACAAAAGGTAACAATGCAGTATTAAGAATCAAATAAACTTTTGAATGGGGTCATTTTTATAAATTCATAAATTATTTTCTCTAGTGGACTATATTTAAATGTCTTTTATGTGAAATATCGTATTCAGAACAGTACTAAATAAAAATTAACATGCATTTTGTATGATCCCTCTTATTTTAATTTTATTTTAAATAATTAATATTTTGCAGATTCTGTATGTAAGTATGTAAACTTTTGACTTCAACTGTACATATATAAAGAGCTCATATTTTTGGACATATGAAGGTTTTTGTCAAAAAAAATATTTTTGTTCTAACAATAGCATTATTTTAGTATTATTTTACTTCAGGATGCAATTGTACTTTTACTTTTCAAATTAAAATATAAACGACCATTTATTTATGTGCAGCTTAAGCTTGTTGCCAGATCCATCTATTATAAGCATCTTTGGAATTGTCTTTTTTACATAATATGACACTTTTAAAAAGGTAATAAAATCGTAAGTTGGAGTTATTGAGTGGGGTTAGTGAATCTTTATCTTATGTTTCTTTGCAATAGATTTGAACAATTTTTGTTAATTTTCAGTTTATTTTTTCGGTTTTTATTTGTTTTCATAGCAATATCTGGCAATGCTGCATCACTAAAACTGACAGTGGGCTAATCAAAAAACCCACGGACAGGTTATTGCTGACAGGGTACCACATTTGGTAAGATAATTCAGTATAGTGTGTTTTTCACGTCATGCTAAAAACATCCACAAGAGCACTAGACAAAGTTATTATCTATATAGCAGTGGTTATTAATCTGAATAATAGTGAAAACTGTGCAGATACAGAGCCACTCCACTCCTCCTGTAGAGCAGAAATAGCTATGACAGGCACTCATTTGAGGGCCACGAACTCGGCGGCATGCAGAACAAGCCTTTTTGTCTTACATTATGCATTTTCATCCCGCCATTAGTCGCCCAGGCGTCTTTTCCGTGATAGCGACACAATGAGAGCGATATATTTTAATTTAAACACCATAAACCCGTTGAGTGCTTAATTAACTTTTACCATCTTTAGGGGAAGAAAGCCAATTTAGAGACGCTAGTGAGGGTTTGATTTGATATCAAATGGTTTTACATCACCCGTCCATTTGCCAGGCCTTTTCAGAAGCTGATTAACGGACTGAATTACCGTGTTGGTAAAATTCATACCCTTTCCCCTTGGGAAATCTCCTCTCTCATGCAGTGAGCATGATTAGCTCAGCTATTGTTTTTCTTTAACAATATTATTTAATGAGCTTTAAGCAGACAAAAACGAGAAGAGCTCATTTTCATTTAAATATTTGGCATATCAGCATTGTGATGTTACAAAGCCATCTGAAAGCTGCATAAATGTTCGTTTGGAAATGAGTCTTTCTTTGCTTTCTGCATTGGGGTCAGCAAGAAAAAAAAATGATAAAAATAATAATAAAAAAGCTAGTCTAAAATGGAAAAAATACAAGTGTGGAGTGTGTATATATATATATATATATATATATATATATATATATATAGATAGATAGATAGATAGATAGATAGATAGATTTGGCACTAAAACTGACAGTGTTCCTCTTTATGATTTATTTTATTTTATTTTATTTATTTATTTATACTACTTGTGTCTTACTGTATGCTGGTCAAGTCACATTGTTTTTTTTACATTTTTGTATTAATTTTATTTCTCTGCTTTCTACATACGGGTCAGCAGCAAATGAAGTTGATAAAAATAAAAAGCTTTGGAAAACCTAGTTTAAAATGAAAAAATGCAAAAAAAAT
>NW_027394552.1:0-17406 GCF_049309525.1 Garra rufa | reverse complement strand
CAAGTGCACTTTCAGTACAATTAAGCACACTTTCTTTTCACAGGGGTATACTCTAGAGAAGTATTGGCCTACCTTGTTTATGGACTGCAGGATACTGCATAAAGCATATAGCTATCTGATAAAAGTAATCATTACTGGCAATGCACTTTCTTTTGCAAGCCTTAAAAAAGCTTTGTCCTATAAACTTGATACGTAGGCCTACATGAATCTTTTTTGTGCTTGTGGCGTAAACTGGAATTCTGCTGAACACACAGTTTGGTTATTAACGAGAGCGACAACTGCATTCTATTTTCAGTAAACCTGTGCTGTGTGAAAAGGACCGCACTGGACAACTAGTTGTCTGTCACATCAAGCAATGCGAGAGCCACTCAGCACTGCACAATTGCGTGTCTCATGTGTGTTGTATTTTTGCTCCTGTGGGGTTCTAGTTACTCACAAAGACTCAGATATAAGCTGTGTGTCATCGCCACTGCTCCCATCAGATTTGTGGTTTGTGTGTGACCCAAATGCTCAGTTATAAATAAAAAAAAAACCATTCAAATTCTGTTAATTAAGATTTGTTGGTTGAAATCACACATATTAAACCACAGTTGTGTCTGCGGTGTACTTTCTAGTCTTATGGACTTCACCATCTTGATATTTACTTTAGTCACTGTCGCGTATGGTTTGTAGTTTCATTAGTTGCATTTTGTGTTAATCTATTTCAATGTTGTCACCCTTGTGCAGTTCATCATTTTTTCTGTGCCAGATACTCAGTAAAAAGAGAAGCTTCATTTAGCCATGTAGTTTGGGGTTAGTAAGAACTATTTATTTTGGAAAGAAATGCATACTTTCATTTCAGGATGCATTAAATAGATTAAAAGTGACAGTAAAGACTTGTTAGCAAAAGTATTAATTCCACATATCACAATATCAACTGCTGTTCTTTTAAACTATTCATCAATCAATCAATCAATCAATCAATCAATCAATCAATCAATCAATCAATCAATCAATCAATCGTTTTGAACTGTGATAGTAATGAGCATATTTGAATGTATCAAGGGTTGTAACACTGAAGACCTGAAGAGTAATAGTCTAAAAACAGCTTTGTCAACACATAAATAATTGATAATTTAATATATACTATATTATAAAACAAATTATAATACTGATTTTACAGTAATATTGATCACATTTTCTTTTTAATTAATGAAAGGCAGCCTTGGTGAGCATAAGAGACTTCTTCATAGAACTACTTTTCTAAAGAGTATAGCTTGACTTTGTTTATCTACTTAAAATAATGAGTAGTTCCAACGTAGCATCCTACATTAAAAAAGTTTGTATAGGTTTAAGGAATGTGCAGAACTTTGTGTAACATCCTGAAAAGCTTTGTGGACCTATAGACTCATTGCATGCTCCAGTTCTTTACTTTAATTACCACTGACCTTGTGAAATCTCTGACAAGAATTTCAAGTATATATGAGTAAGGCAGGTTTGGATAATGCAGATATACAATAAAAGTCCTCAAGGTCAAGTGGAATGGAGAATTGTTGCAAGCAGTGCTGTTTTCTTGGCATCTTCAGCAGAAGGGCTGATTTCCTACATCATTAATTGCTGAATAGATTGCCTGTTGAATTCTTAATATGTTGCCAGTGTGTGTTTGTCATTACAAGGTTGGCAGAGAGCAAACTGGTCAGCCTTCAATCAGTCAGCCTTGGTTTATCATCAGTGAAGCAAAAGACAAAGATTTTTCAACACTTGTTTTCAACACCTGGCAGCCCTTTTGGTCCTCTTAAACAGCTTTCATAATTGTCAAGATGGTAATGAATGAAGTGGTACGCATGTGTATTGGTCTTTTAAAATGTTTTGTCCATCCAACAAGCACCATTTAACCAAAGACCCTGATTTTGGTTTACCTGTAGGAGTTGAGCGTTTCAGAATCCATTTTAATGCGTAAGTAGGGGGCTTTTGGTTTAATTCATATTCAGTGACTTTGCATGTTTTAAGCTCTATGCAAATATTATTGGATTTTCAAAGGATTTGATGGATTTTCTCTGGATTTTCTCACACAAATGTTGGCAAAAATAGAGTGAAATATCTGCCTCTTTGTGAGGAAGATTTGCATGCATGAAATATTTTAATGAAAGCTTCCCCCAGTCCTCACAGGAGAATAGGATTTGATTTCAAAATATCATCATTTTGGGGGGCTGGGCGTCATATACAGAGGGACCTGTGTGCCACCCTACATTTCAAACACATTAAACACTAACCTTTAGCACCTTTAGCACATTTTCATGTTATTTACAAAGAATAGTGGCCCACAGCAATACTTTAAACATGGCACAAAATAATTAACAAACATAGTACAGAAAGTATCACAATGTAACTATAATGCACATGATCATATTAATTATAATGAATTTGTCAAAAATTGCATACAGTATATAGCAATGACGAGAACTTGACGGTTTAGTGAAAAAGTGGGCCAGTATCTACCATATCTGTCATATTTACTCTACTGGAAAAGTTGAACAATAACCAACAAACTCATTCTCTTTTATTGCTTAAGAAAAAAAGCATATAGAGAAAGATCGATGGCCTTTTTTTCTCATGATCATACGTCACTCAATCTTATCTAAATACATTTATTTAAGACAATACATGCCTGACTTTCATTTATTTCATTACATGAACGTAAGTGAGATTTACTACTATTTTTATTTACTTTTATTTTTATAGTTATTCTAGTTTTTTTTTATTATTATTATTCCGTTATATATTTATTCACAGATTTATATAGTGCAATTCAGATCTTTTTGTTTAGAACCCTGTTCATTGATTCGTGTCATTTTCATTCAGCTAAATTACACAATTGCATTAATAGCACCGAATATTTTATATGGTATTTTTAAATTAATGACACCTTTAAAAAACATGGAAAAAGATGACAATTGGGATACTTTGCACAGAAATACGAATCTTATGTAGGATGTATAGTATGCAAAATGGGATGCAGTGAAGAAAGAAAGAAATGGTAGCGTTCATCTGCACAGGCACAGCTCTAATTTACACTGGTGATCTCTTCATGATTGTGAGACATCGCCTCTCATTTAGGGTTACATCCATATGCATGCCATGTACAGACACAATAACAACAGCAAGTCCTCCAAGGAAAATAAGGCAGTTTAGGTGTTTTTTGTGAAGAAAAAAAAAAACTATAGATAAAGGAGACTGTCTGACAGAATAAGTGACAGTACAGCCAATGACAAAGACTGAAAGACAGGGTTATATTTCATGTCTTACAGAATATTTTTTCTCAAAGTTTGTCCAGTGGCCGGTTGCATAAAATATTCCATTCCATATTCTACATCCTTAATCCTAACTAATACCTAAACTTAACAACTACCTTACTAACTATTTACAATCAGCAAATTAGGAGTTTATTAAAGAAAACATCATAGTTAATGGTTTATTAATAGTGAGAATTGGACCTTAAAATAAATTGTGACCAAGTTTTATGTGCCCATGCTTTCATACTAATAGACTGAGGACAAGAAAGAGGGGAATAGATAGACATCACCTTTCCACTGGTCAGAGACAATTTTGTCTACATTGTAATTTTGTAAGTTGGGGCTATTTAGATATGTGTTGTGGGAACAGAGACTATGTGCAAGAGATGGAAGACTCTGTTTAGACATGACCCATGAACATGAGAGCCAGACTGCCTGCAGACTTAAAAACACAAGACATTCTTTGGGTTCCCCTGTCTCTGGTGAAGACAGTCAGACAAGACTAACGCACCTTCATATAAGCTCTCACACTGCAATAAACAGCCGCTCACTAGAGGATTAAAAAGTTCATTAGGTGAAGAACACAAAGTTGGGAAGCATATAGAGAGTGCTCTTTCAGTATTGAATCTGATTCTGATTCATGCTAAAAGAGCCAAATAGAGGTTTACACTGTCCTCAGACCAGTGACAGAAAAAAGGATGGAATTCCTATTATATTTCTGAATTATGTAATTTTTACAAAAAAAGAAAGAAAGAAAGAATGAAAGAAAGAAAGAAAGAAAGAAAGAAAGAAAGAAAGAAAGAAAGAAAGAAAGAAAGAGGAAAAGCATGATTAAAATATAAACTAATACAAATTAATATTTTTTAGCATTACTATAAATTTATTACATTGTAATTACACTGTAATACTAATAAACACAACATATATTTTAACACAAACACTGTCATTTACAGCGGCGGTTACCCTGATTACATATTTTTGTGAGCCACAATTACTAATTTAATTTAGCGGTGTCAAAATTAACGCATTAACGCAGGCGGTTATTTATTTATATTTTCAGTTTAACGCGTTAAAAATATTTAACGCAATTAACGCAGGGGCTTGGCTAGGTTTGGCCATTCCACTCACAACTGCTAAAGAATTGCATTTATTTAGAAGAGGAACGCTTTGCGAGCATATATCAAACAGGAGACTGTGCATGTACAGTCAAGCCCGAAATTATTCATACCCCTCGCAAATTCTGACTCAAAGTTACTTTTATTCAACCAGGAAGTTTTTTTTTTTTTTAATTAATTTTTTTTTATTTACATTTGAACAAAAAGTGACATGTCCAAAATTATTCATACCCTTCTCAATAATCAATAGAAAAGCCTTTACTGGCTATTACAGCAATCAAATGCTTCCTATAATTGCTGACCAGCTTTTTGCAAAACGTTAATGTTTTTGTCTGCTAACAATTTCTTCACCACTTTTGCTGTGAGTTTTGGGTCGTTGTCGTGCTGAAATGTCCACTGGTGCCCAAGGCCACTCTGCAGACTGCCTGATGTTGTTGTTGAGAATTTTGATGTATTGCTCCTTTTTCATGGTGCCGTTTACTGTGATTAGGTTCCCTGGTCCGCCGGCTAAAAAAAAACACCCCCAAAACATTAGGTTCCCACCACCATGTTTGTGTGCCTTATCTGGAGAAGTGGTGTCCTCTCTGGTCTGCATCCGTGGAACCCAGCGGTGTGCAGTGTCCGTTGGACTGTCTGCCTTGAGATGTTGCCACCGGCAGAGCCCAGATTCATTAGGATGGCCTTGGTGGTGATCCTTGGATTCCAGCCTTGGCCAGCACAGGTGTCACTTTTGGCTTTCGACCACATCCTCTGAGATTTTTCACAGTGTGGAACGTTTTGTATGGTCTTATAGCCCTTTCCTGACTTGTCAGCAGCCACAATGCGCAGCCACAGGTCCTCAGCCATGACTGTCCACAAATTAACAGCAGAGAGATTCTGTTTTTCACCTGTTGAGTTGATTAAAACATCTGTTCCCAATGAATCAGGGTAATTAGGATGCTTTAGAACAGCTTGGATTATTTGGAATGGTATAGAACTTTAAATTTTCCCATAGATTGTGACAGTTTGCAAAGGGTGTGAATAATTTTGGACATGCCACTTTTTGTTCAAATGTAAATAAAAGTGGAGAAGCCTGTGTCCAAAAAAAAATGCTGGTTGAATAAACTTTAAGTCAAAATTTGCCAGGGGTATGAATAATTTCGGGCTTGACTGTAAGTATTTATTTATGAGTCACATTTAAAGCAGTTTCACATCTGCAGCAAGTTCAGCAGCGGCAGCTTTTAAAGTAACAGCAGAATAGCCTAATAACCAGCTGCTGTGATGTCTGTTAATCAAAGAACAAAATTAAAAAGAGGAAATTAATAACTTCTGTAGTTTTAAGCTTTATCTTTATTTAATTTAGAATTTAGTGTCCTTAACCTTATTAAATTAGGCTATATTTTCTTGCTGAAGGGCACAGCTATATGCATAGCATTTATTATAATGGGTTATGTGTGTGTATATGTTTTAAGTTCACTTAAATTATGTTATTTTTATAGTCTAATAAATGTTAAATTGATAGCTCTCAATTATACTGTAATGTTAAATGGCTATAATCAATGGTTAAATATTAGGAAAAATCATAGAGACATCAGTTGGTATCAGTGATACTTGCTTTCAGTCATAAAAAATATGACATTAAACAAATATTAAAATTATACTTTCTTTATGTTGTTTCTACATTCATTTGAAGATTAAATGTGAAATTATTTTGTACTGCCACGAAAAGATACTACATTTTAAATGTGTTTTTCTGTTTTCAAAATGATATTTTTTTCAGTTTCAAAAGAATACAGTTGACCTCAATCAAACAGACATGCATTAATAGCCACAAAACTCCTATTTTGATTATATGATCCCATGGGTTTCTTAAAGGTAAATAAAATGTGCCATGCTTTGACAGCATCACATAACCACAGTGTTTCTACTCTTCAGGGCAATCAACCTAAAATGACTTACATATATTTGTCTCTGCAGATTTAGTAGGGACAGAGAGAATGTTGACAGTATAAAAAATAACACATCTAATGCCTTGCATTCATGTAATCTAAAACCATATTATCATGGCAGCAAAGTTGCAATGTAGCATTATTAGTGGCCATCTGAATTCATCTTGATGTCGTACAAAATCTTGCTCTTTGAAGAGTCCTCCGTTGCTGTACACTAGGTGGTGAGGAGAAATAGAAAAGTCATTGTGTTGAGCTCAAGTGTGTTTACCCTCTTCTAAAGAGAGCATCTCAAACCGCCCGTGTTGTGTTTTCATGTCTCAAAAAAGTCCCTCCTGAAGTGGAGGTGAACTCTGAGAATAATGTGCTTAGTCAGGTATGAAGCTCAGGTTGTTAAAGTAAGATGATGGTTTGGATGAGCTGTGAGTGCCTTATGGTCAAAACAGTGAGAAGAATGCTAAGGGAACATTCTTGCAGCTATTGTGAAGAATGGAAATTTCAAGATAGTAGCCTGTAATAGTCAACATACATACAATACCATTGAGGGTCACTACCGCAAGCATATCTTTGGTAACCACAGCATATGATTTAGTACAACTGAAATTGTGTTTTTGTTCAGAGGTTACTGCCCTGTCAACAGAAGATCAAAGGTTTCTGTTTTTGCTTTTCACAAAAGACTTTGCCCTTAAAGATGTCAAAAATAAAAGAAGAACATGAATTAGTAAATGGCAAAAGAAATGTTTTAAAATATAGCTTATATTTTTTTTATTCTTTTAAATAGCATACTCTGACCTTTACTGTATCCCAACAACGCAATGCTATCTGCCCAACATTCTCAATCTGACAAATGAAACAGAAGCAAAATCAACCACTCTTGTTTTTTTAATTTATTTTTTATTTGATTAAAACTGCAAAAAAGTTAAAGCATTTTTCCTATAGCATATTTCAGAATTACATACTGCATACTGGTTCATATATATACACTGTATATACTATAAAAAACAGTACACTAATATTACTTTTAAACCTGTCATTTCTTTCTTTCTTTCTTTGAAAACTTTTTTTTATTAGTTTTGTGACACAAATGTAGCATATTGCAGTTTGAAAGAATTAGAAATGCATACTGAATACTACTTTATATACAAAAAAACTAACATTGTATACTTTGCAGTATGCAGTACACTAATATTCATTTTAATACCTGGCCTTTCTTTCTTTCTTTGTGGCATATGACAGCAAATATAGCAATACTACTGTTTGAAAAAAATATAATTACATACTGAATACTACTTTAAAAATACACAATGTACACTATACAGTATACATTAATATTCATAGTCTGACCTTTCTTTATTTTCAGTATGGCATACTTATTATTGTTGAAAAAAGATATATTAGAATGCAGTTTAATACCCAGATCATCTACTATATTTGCCAAAATCTGCAACATACCCAGTGCACGAGGCATTAAATCCCAAAATTCAATGTGTTCCATTCAACCTGACCTTTCATATCCAGTGTGATGAATGAAACAAAAGCAATATCGACCATAATCTTTTTACTCATAATTTGATCAGACTGTCCAAAGTTAAGGATTTTTACAGAAATTCCCATTAAAATTTATTGAATGAAATAATAATATAAAATCGGACCAAATCACCAAGTTGACATCTGGAGGTTGTGTGACAGCGACGTAGCATATTTCTGTTTGAAAGGATCATCATTGCATACTACAGACTATTTCATGTACCTCATGCTCTACTTTTTTTGGTAGACAGTAGACAATACGCTGTATAACAGATGTAGTATGCATTTTTTCACTTCAAACAATCCTTTCTTTCTTTCTTTCTTTCTTTCTTTCTTTCTTTCTTTCTTTCTTTCTTTCTTTCTTTCTTTCTTTCTTTCTTTCTTTCTTTCTTTCTTTCTTTCTTTCTGTGACAGCAATGCAGCATACTACAGTTTGAAAGAATATGAAATGCATACTAAATAAATAACTATATACTATGCAGTATGCAGTATGCAGTACACTAATGTTCATTTTCAGACCTGGCCTTTCTTTCTTTCTTTCTTTCTTTGTGGCATATGTCAGCAATATAGCAATACTACAGTTTGAAACTACATATACAGTATAATTACATAATTACATAAGTAATACTGCATACTACTTAATTTACTATTTAAAAAAATACAAAGTGTATAATATTCAGTATGCAGTACACCAATATGCATATTCTGACATTTCTATTCACAATGGCATACTTATTATTGTTGGAAAAAAGTAGTAGTATGCAGTGTAATACCCAGCTCATCTACTATATTTGCCAAAATCTGCACCATACCCAGAGCACACAGCCTGAAACATTAAAACCACAATTCAGTGTGTTCGGTTCAACCTGACTTTTTATATCCAATGTGACAAATGAAACAAAAAAGCAATATCAACCATAATCTTTTTACTCAAAATTTGATCAGACTGTCTAAAGTTAAGGATTTGTACAGAAATTCCAATCTCACTTTATGTTAGGTGGCCTTATACTATGTACTTACATTTAAATCAATCATTTAATACAGTGTACCTATTGTGTACATACATGTTTTTACATTGTACTTATATTTTTAAAAATGCCTATATGTAATTATATCTGTAATTACTTTCTGTAATTACTAATTACATATAAAATTACACTCTTGACCCATCCCTTTCACCACCCTTAAACCTACCCATACCACCTATCATGTCCTTAACCTTACCTGTATCCCACCTCAATAGCAGCAAAAGTGTTTTGAAATACAATAAACAAGTATATTTTACTTATTTTTTAATGTAAGTAGTAGTTAAGGCCACCTATTAAAATTAACTGAATGAATCTCTCTTTTTTTCTGTGACAGCAATACATCATATTAAAGTTTAAAACAATAAGAAATGCATAATGAATGCTACTTTATATACTTAAAGAAAAAAAAATTCAATACTATGCAGTATGCAGTACACTAACATTCATTTTCGGACCTCACCCTTTCTTTCTTTCTTTCTTTCTTTCTTTCTTTCTTTCTTTCTTTCTTTCTTTCTTTCTTTCTTTCTTTCTTTCTTTCTTTCTTTCTTTCTTTCTTTGTGGCATATGACAGCAATATAGCAATACTACTTTTTGAAACAATTATAATTACATACTGTATACTATTTAATTAAAAACATACACAGTATATACTATGCATTATGCAGTACACTAATATGCATATATGCATATTCTGAGCTTTCTTTTCAGAATGGCTTACTTTATATTGTTGGAAAAAAAGTAGTATGCAGTGTAATACCCAGATCATCTACTATATTTGCCAAAATCTGCAACACACCCAGTGCACACTGCATGAGGCATTAAATCCCAAAATTCATTGTGTTTCATCTAACCTGACCTTTCATATCCAGTGTGACGAATGGAACAAAAGCAATATCAACCATAATCTTTTTACTCATAATTTGATCAGACTGTCCAAAGTTAAGGATTTTTACAGAAATACCCATTAAAATGTATTGAATGAAATAATAATATCAAATCGGACTAAATCACCAAGCTGACATCTGGAGGTTGTGTGACAGCGACGTAGCATATTTCTGTTTGAAAGGACTATCATTGCATACTGAAGACTGTTTAATTAACAATTTTTTAAGATATACGTAGGCAACAAGCTGTAAAACAGATGTAGTCTGCAGATTTTTCTGACTCCAAACAATGCTTTCTTTCTTTCTTTCTTTCTTTCTTTCTTTCTTTCTTTCTTTCTTTCTTTCTTTGTCTCATAGTTGGCTAAATGTCTTTTTTCCTTCCTTTGTGCTGTCAGTCTATCTTTGAATCAAAAGTCTTCACTCCAGCTGTGGTTATTTACAACTGGCAAATCTGCATTTCTCATATAGATCTGTCTGCCACTGATTTTAATATCAGTGATGTTTCCCACGACACCTTTTGTTTTATTATGCATTATGAATTTCTCCTTCTCGCCCTTCATCTTCTCAAATCCCTATCCCCACGCCGAGGATTATGAGGCCAACTATTTTATCAGGAGGGGCGAGATTTATCATTTCAATCTCATTTCAATAAATAAAATAATCTCTCTTCTCTTAGAAGTGACAGCAGCTAATGCTATTTTGTCATCATTAGACTGAAACTTTGCAGACAGAGCCTGAGTGATTTTGGAGACGTGGTGTAACTTTGATCTCGGCGGCCATCGCGTACATGTGCTGGCGTTGTCCATGCTGATGGCGTAAAAATGCATTTCAAACAAATTCACTTCGCAAAGTGCTTCAATCGCCTCTTTTTTTATTTTGTATTTAGGTGACTCTAATGGTCCGTGGCAAATCACCACAATAAAAGGTGATATGATGACCTTGTTTCAATGCTTGTTCCCTTAATGGTCTTCCATGCATGTGCATGTATTCTGTTATCTCCCTGTCGGAACGGCTTCTCAAAAGCGAAGCTGTCAAATCCGCTGCTCGCGAACGCATTGAGAAACAAGGCCGACCATCAAAACGCCATTTTTTATTTTAATTGCTATCTCCTTTCCTCCCATTTCTTCGTTTCTCACCCCCAGAGCAAATCAAGGAAAAACGGGGGGCAAGCTGACAGGAAAACAATTGCGTTTCAAATTGAAGTCCCAGCAGAGTATGTTCAGTTCCTTAACCTGACATCCGTTTTTTTCCCACACACATCCTGTAAAAAAAGAAAGACAGATAGTAAGAGAGAGAGAGTAAGAGCTACAAAAAAGAAAAAAACAAAAAAAGACAGACGTCTCTAAGAAAGAGGGACCGTCCTTTTGAATATGTGTTTTCTGTTTATCATTAGCTGACTGGGTGCTTCATCATTCTCTGAAAATCCCTATCTGCTGAACATAAGGCTGCGAGACAGCAGGGAATCAATCTTTTGTGCTTGGGCAGATAAACACAGGACGCAATCAGGGGGGAGACGGAGGCATGAAGCCGGGCGCAGGACTCACGCCGCTGGTGATGGATGGAGGAAGTAAAAGTGTCAGGATGGCATTATGCAAATAGGGGAGGCATCCGAGCATCGCCCTGGTGATTATGGGAGATGGGGAGAGCAGCCCGTGGTCCCCCTGGCATCGCTACTGCCCGCGCTTGCTTCCTCGCTTTCTTTTTCCCTCCTTTACTCATTAGCTGTGCTTTTATTGCTCTTTTTAACGGGCTCTGTCATTGTTTGTCAGTAAGAGCCACTGCGGGATAGGCGAATGTGTGGATTATTTGCTTACGAGGCAGTGGGTCTTACCAAGCACTTGAACTTGACACCAGCACTTTGTGTTTCAGGTAGGTCAGAGGTCACAACGCTTTGTGAAAGTGAAACAGGGTGTCAAGGTGTAGCTCATTAATCCCTATTCCCATTAAGACATTATTATGTAGACAAAATCATACTAAATAAAATATTTTGTGATTAATATTTAAATTATAAATATTTATGTTTGCTTGACAAACCAGATTTATCATCCTCATCTTCTTCTGAGACCATATTTAGCAACAGTAACTCATCTCAGAGCTTTCATACTATTGCTTTTATACTCAACTCTAACTCAGGTCTTTTCTACCTGAGACTAAAAATCCCATAGACTTTCACTGAGCGTGTCAAAACTTTCAAACAATAAAGCTTATTCACCACAGACCTTCATCCATCCTCTCTATCAGTAGCAAAGTCTAACTACTAGCTTAGGATATGCTAGCAATGAACTGAAACATGCTACAAATATCCTAGAAACAAGTTACCATTGAGTAATATTGAGTACTGTATATGAAAACACAAACCAACACATTCTCACTTGTTAAAGGTTATTCCATTTCTTCAGGAATTCAAATCTTTATGCTTTATTTAGGGGTTCAAGTGCGTCTCCACGTAAAACTGATCGTGCAGACCAAAGCGTAACTCGTAGAGACTTTAAACTTGTAGGGATGGTAGTACTCACACCGTCGACAACGTCACCAAGGCTTGCCCTAATCAGCCTTACAGGGCCACTACAAAAGTATGAAATCGCTCATAACTCCTAAACCGTCAGCCACGGGCTCAAGTGTCTAATGTCATTGAAATCCTTGGCTCACGTCGGAAAAAACAAAACCTACTTTTGCAAACTAGTCCTAGGTTTTTCTCCAGTTGGAACAAACCAGTGCAGAAAGATTCTCTGGAGAGCAAATATAAATAATTTTCAAAAAAAAAGTCAAACTTTCAACGCACTGTCGCAAAGAGGGCATCAAAACGTTTGAAAGGAGCAGGGCCACTTTTAGTAAAATGTCTAAAACTCCTTAATTGAATTAGATATCTCAGCCAAACTGAGAACACTTATGTAAGAGCTCAATATGAGGTCGCAGCACAAAAATTGTGGAGCTTGGCCATTTTGTGGTGCTATACGAGGGAAAAAACATATAAACAAAATAGCTATACCTATGCAACCATTTGTCCTATAAACATGAAAATCGCTGTGCATGGGGGGGGGGGGGGTGGCCTCTAGAACCACTGTTGTCAATAACTTGGTGAGCACATGTGACAGGTGATTCTAAACAAACATGCAAAGTTATAGGGAGATTGGACCACAGCTGGAACATAAATCTTAGCAAACATAATATTTCTATGCTAATTTACCTGTATTTGCAAAAAAACAAAGGCATGATACATAATGTCTTTTTTAAAATATGCTTACATGCCCTAAAGCACTTGAAACCTGATAATTGCTGCTTGCAGCTATCTATATTTATTTATTTTTCAAACAGGCTGCGAAATGTTTTGGCAACTTGGAAAACTTGATTTTTACTGAGTGATAATGCTTTGATGCGCCAACATGTCTGAAATGGTTGAATGTTGCATCTAGGTATACGTATATATATCTATGCTAAAAAATGCTTTCAGTGCATTAAAACATGCTATCGACATGCTTAAATATGACAGAAACATGTACTTCAAATTGTGTCTAGTTCATTAAATTGTAGATATTTCACTGAGTAGCATGCATCAGCCCAGCAATTGCCATTGAGAACAGAAAGAATAATAGATTTATACATTTATAACAGGCTTCCTTGGTATAAAATAATTGAATCAAAATACTTGACTGAGTAAAAAGTTTAAACACATATATAGTATAATTTGTCAACAGGTTAGAGTTTGGCATACAGATCTTGTTTCTATAATACTGCAATGGCAAGACATGGCTGAAAACCATCTGAAATGGCGCCACCACAATTTCTCTTCGAAACGTAATTTCCTGCTGGTGTCATTGTGAGGTGTTGCCTGAGGGAAAGAAGAAATGACACGACTACTTCTCCTGCAGCACAGTTAGTATAAGCATCATACACCCACCACAGTGCCATATGGCTTCCTCTGCTCATCTCCTCTCAACTCTTTTCTTGGGAAAACACTAAGAAGATTTGTTAAATTGGTTTTATGGTTACCTCATTCCTGCAATTGCACAAACTTTCTTTATTTGTGTCTTCAGTTTCTTCTTTGTGGTTTTAAAGTATACTATTTTGTTGCATCCATAGCCTGCTGTAACTACTAGCCCAAGTCAAAAGAGTATGCGTTGGAGTATGCAGCTCATTACTAAATAAAACAGGCTTGATTCTAAGGAAGAGTCATTGTCACAGGTAATATGACATGAAGATATAGCTATATAAAATTAATAAATATGTGATTTCTTTTTCACTCCTTCCATGATCCATACATTGGAATACTTATTACCATATTCCTATAACATTACTTGAGCCTATCTGTCATGGACTCTAACTTTAAAATATAAATATATAAAATAAAGAGAATAATCATATCTGAATGTTTAGATATACACTACTTTTCTAAAGTTAAGAAATTATTAGTTTTATACAGCAAAGATACTCAATAAAATTTATCAAAATTTTACACTGATCAAAAGTCACTGCTATCATAAAAGTCAATGTTATACATCATTTCTAAACTTCCTGTTTAGAAACACACTCATTTTCTACTGTGATAATAAGAAGAAATGTTTCTTGATCAGTAAATCAACACATGTGACCCTGGTCCACAAAACCCTGTATTAGCACAGGTATATTTGTAGCAATAGCCAAAAATACATTGCATGGGTCAAAATTATAGATTTTTCTTTTATGCCAAAAATCATTAGGATATTAAGTAAAGTTCATGTTCAATGAAGATATTTTGGAAATTTTCTACCATAAATACATTGAAACTTAATTTTTGATTAGTAATATGCATCGTTAAGAACGATTTTCTCAGAATTTAAATTTTTTTGCCCTTAGATCCCTGATTTTCAAATAGTTGTATCTCGGCCAATTATTGTCCTATCCTAACTGACATCAATGGAAAGCTTATTTATTCAGCTTTCATGTGACGTATAAATCTCACATACTAGATTTCTGAAAGATGTGATGCAGATCACAGGCATTTTGTGTTATGTGTTAAATATAGATAATAACTAAAATATGTGTTAAAATATGAAAATAATAAGCTGTCTAAATCTTAAAAAATATAGAAAATTGCAATATTACTTTTTTTACTATCTTTTTTTAAATCAAGTTTTTTAATCAGCCTTGATTGTAAACATTAATGAACATTAAAAAAATCATACTGACTGCAAAGTTTTAAATGGAAGTGATGACCAGATATCAGATATGTATTTGAATTAAAACCACAAATGAAAGTGACCCAAGCAAACTGGATGCAAAATAAATAAATAAATTTAAAAAAATAAAATAATCTGACCTCATGTTTTTCTGTTTTTCTATATTTTCTGTTTAACAGTAAAAGTTTTGTAACTTGCTGACTAAAGCTGCTTTGGACATTCTGGCATGCTTGTCACAAGACATAAAATTGTCTTATCACTAAATAATAATATGAGTTGATATTCTTATCAAGCAACATAGTTTGAGGTAACTTTCATGTCCATACCACAAAATTTACACACTAAAGCTTAATATTTAAGCTTAGAGGTTTGTTCAAAATATGAACTTGAGCAATAATAATAGTGATGCTTGCCTTAGCAAACACCATTAATGATAAAATAAGTATTTGCTATTTCGCCAACAGAGAGATGTGAGAGGAAGGACCGTCCCTCTTTACACTCGTTCCAGCAGATTTACCGTAACATCTTGCCCTTTGTGTGCACATAAGAATTTCTGCATAATTAACAGGGGTAAGCCCACCCCTCTCAAAAAAATGGATCCCATCAGGTGTAATAGTTTTTCCATTAACACAGAACAACCTCCTATACCACCACCGAGCTGTTTCCAGCCATGAGCCTAAAGCTGCCAATCGCGGTCTCTCCAGCTTTGGCACTCTCCACAACACACAGACAATACTACTCTGTTTCGGCAGATTGGATCCATTTGCATCGGACAACTCCTCTGCATATAGATTGATGGGTTTAATCAGCGAATCAGGGAGAGCGCTCAGACATCAATCATTGTCAGCCCTGTCTTTTATTCGTTGCCTGCGTTTCCTTGCTCCGACTCATCAGCGAGAGCAGGTTCAGGCGGAGGAACCCAACCTGTGATGAGAACAATAGCTCCTCCGGCGCTCCGGGGGGAATTTCTACGGCCCATGCAGATGAGGAGAGGACAAATCACCAGAGAGGAGTCAGCCAGCCATTAAACAAAAGGAACAAGTCCTGAAACTGGGAAAATCAGAGAGCCGAAGGTGATACACATCAGAGCGACTAGAGCTGAGAGAGAGTGTGCGTGCCGATGTACGACATATAAAAATTCAGAGAGCTCAGTATTAAAATGATTAATTAGAATCCAATCGCTTTTAATGTGTATGACAATGACTCCTATCACATCCAAATTCTCCCACACATTAGGCTATGACACAGTCTTTTGCAATTAAAATTAATTTCTGCTGATTTGCATTGTGTCAAAGAAGAGAAGTGTTAAAGGCTCATTTTAAAGTACCTGTGAGAAAGTGACAAAATCCTCTCCTTGACTTTCTCACATGCGTTCCAGACATTGTGTTGATTGAGGTCTTGTTTTTTTGCAGCCTTGCCCTCCCTTGATGCGACATGTATATATAGCAGGTGATAATTGAGTCGTGATGGCATTGTGTTCTGAACCAGGTACCATGATCCAGACCTTCCCTGCGGTGTCAAAGTATAAACTTACCTGTCACACTTCCAGTGGGGTGACACCCTCAACGCCTTGCATCTTTCTCCAATGCCAATTAGTACCAGTTCAATTAAGACAGAACAAACGAGTTGAAAGTTATTGCTGAACTCAAATGACAATAGAAATTACTTTTCTTTGTTACTGATCTTTACTGAGGCATTTGAACCAACCTGTGACCCTGAGTGTTAAACTAAAGTGTTTAACTAATCCTGCGAGGTTTATTCTATGAACAATATCATAAAGAAACATCAGGCTTTTTTGACTTCAGGTAGTAAGCAATCAGTATCCAAAACACTGTAGCATACAGTTTTGCAAGGAAATGCAAAAGCTTTAAAAACTCTTTAGAGGCTCTGTAGTATCAATGCAGCTTCTCGGTTAAATTGAGTTTTAAGGATTTTTAGATATTTTAACTGAAATTACAGAACACTTAAAATGTTTACTCTCTCCCGGGCTATCCAAAATGTTCATAAGGTTGTTTCTTAATCAGAACAGATTTAAAGAAGTTCCATCACAGATTTAGCATTTCATCACTTGTTCACCAATAGATCCTCTACAGTGAATGGGTGCAGACAAAATGAAATTTCAAACAGCTGATAAAAACATCACAATAATCCACAAGTAATCCACTTGACTTGAAAAGTTACATATTTGTATGAAACAAATCCATTAATAAGGCATTTTAACTTTAAACCACCTCTTATGGTCAAAATAACGCTTCCTCGAGTGAAAATGTTGATTCCTTGTGGTCCTCTCATATCAAAATCAAGTGACATATTTGTTTAAGAACTGTTTTGGGATGTTTTCATTTGTAATGGTGCTTAATCTGTGCATGTTTCAGAAAAGATTACTTTTGCACTGAAAAGAGTGCAATATTGTGGGTAGGGCGACTCAACGGTTTGAAGTTAAAATTGTCTTAAAAAATTCTTTCTGATTTCTTTCTTACAAACATGCAGCTTTTCACT